>NW_017535963.1:1302167-1326012 GCF_001853355.1 Bactrocera latifrons | reverse complement strand
AACTCGACGGATGAACCATCTAAGACGTAGCCACGGCCAACATTTGAAAGTTATAATCTTTAAAAAATAAATTTCAAAGAATGTTCTTTCGAATGATAATAAACATTTCCCAATAAATGTAAAGTGTTTGTGTTCTTTCTTTAAAAAACTAGGGAACCTTGGAACGGATCACCATTTACTTTTAGTAAACCAGCAGACATAACCGCAACTCTACGGATTTGTTATCGGCTCAAAATATATTGTTAGTTTATGAGAGTCTTCATGGCATATTATTATGGAAGTTCTAGGTACCGCAATGCACCAGCGTTATACATAAGCTGTCCAAGCGAGATCACCTTTTTACGGTTGGCCATTTAATTCAAACCAATCAGTCTAGAGTGTTAAATATATTTTTAGTGTTTGAAAAAGTTTTGTATTTACTTTTTGATACAAAATAGTGTCTACTTGGAAAATTTCAGGAGTAGAAATGTTCAATATAGCACTAATGGGCGACGCTGATTTTGGAAACCTAAGCCATCTGAAAAAAAGTAAAAGACGTAGTATGAGTGTTTGCTCAATGCCTTGCCATCAACTATGCGTTAAATTTTGGTTTACTTAACCAAGTATTCTTCCTTCGGTAAGGAGTTTTTTTGTTACCAGAACTTAACTGATGGATGACTGCTAACTAGTCATAGAGAAAACGGGAATTAGTCCTTCCTATTTACAGTAAAAATTTAAAGTGATATTCTTTTTTGCAAATTGCAGTTTTTAGAAAAACACGGATTAGATTTGGAAATTTTTCTTTTTCACTATTCGACAACTGAATAATGTTTTCAGGACTCTAAAGTGTACTTTATGCCAACCAAATTTCCGTTTCGTGAAATCTAGACTGGTCCAATCTTTAAAGGCTATATCGTGATAGCGAAAAGTTTCTACAATTTGGCACCTTTGTAGGTTGAACCTTTCAAATTTGACTGAGTTTGAACCTTCTCGTTTGCTGCCAAGGGGAATGCGGGTTTAAAGTCTATTTTTTGATGCCAGCGAAGCTAAATTTCGGCTAACTTAAGATTTCAAACCCTTTACCCAAATAAAAAGCAATTTGTCGTATAGACTCTCCAATGATTACTTAAGTGTTAATAACCCAAATTCCTGCAACAAAAAATTCCGTAAAATCGAAAATTCAAGCAACTTTACGATCCCACCCAAAACGACTATAAAACTGAAGAAATATATGGAGAATTCTCCACATGTAGTTAAACATTATCTGACAAAAGTTTTGTGAAAGAATTTTATGGAAGAAATTGTTGCACCACAACAACATGTCAACATTTTTGCTTTTATGACGCAATTTAAAATCAATAAAATCGGTGGCATACACACGCCCTAAGAATATGATGCAGTAGAGGTAGGTACATGTATATATATATTTAATTGTTGGACGGACATTAAACTCTTTCTGCTACCTTAAATATGTTTTCGATGCAACATGCAAACGTCAAATATGTTAATTATGGCGGCAACGAAGCGTAACCTGAATAATATTAGCTGAATGAGTGCTATCTGGGGTATTTGCGGCATGCAGCATGTGGCATGTGGCATATGGCTATCTCTACTGCCTAACAGCAAGGCATTCCGCCGCCCGAAATGCCCGAAATGAACTGTACATTTAAAAGCCTCTAAAAAGCGTCCACGAAAGCGGTATGCAAATAAGCCGCGAGACGCGACGCGATGCGCGGCAGCATGTGACAGTTAGAGTAGATGCGCTATCCGATGTGCTTTACTTGTGGTGGGTTGTGGTATGCAGCATGTGCCATGTGGCATGATAATCAAACTTTTATTTATGCAATTCAATCCCATGCAACATTGAATGATTTCGCGCGCATGATTGAACGCCATGACTTTGTTGCAAGCGCTGAAGGCTTGTGGCACCGCCAACATTTGTAATGAACCAAAACGACCAACCACCGCTGGCCACACCCAAAATAGAAATTTAAATATTATATTTTCCTTGCAGCGAAGAAGAGTGCTTAAGATTTGGAGCGTTCGCTAGTGTATTTGCCACACAGCCGTAAACACACGACAATAAAATAAAGTATTATTTGAAAGAAAATATTTGCTTCAGCCAACAATTTTCTGTTGTTACACCCCCCCTAACCCATCGGCTAACTGGTCGTTATTTACTCATTATTGCCACCTTATTTCTTCATGCGTCCCTCAGCTATTCGCTCACTTAGCCGCGTCGGAGTGAGTTTCTTAGAACAATTCAAATAACCATAAAATAACACTGCGGCAGGTGATCGATATTTCTGGCACTAGTTTTCCCCAAAAATTTCGTGTAACAGTATTCTGATTTTGCCTCGGTATAGCACACTTCCCCATTGGTCCCTAAACGTATTTATTTTGAGTGGCATGCGAGTGACAGTCGCGCCGATGTGTTGAGTGAGTCTTTTGCCTTTTAGTGGCCGTCTATTGAGCTTGTCTGTGTTGAAAATGAAGCTATGGAAAATTAAACATTTCAGAAGCAATTAGTTTTGATAGTTTCTTTTATGAAAGGCAGAGAGTAGCAAATGTGAAGGAGAGATCTTGAAAACCATGAATTTTTCGGGAATTTTTCTGACATAGATTTTTTCAGAAATTAATGTTAATATATGTATTTACGAGGTGTATTCAAAAAGTATCGCGAATTTTGTGTTTTTTCATAAATTACTTATTTAGTCATGAATATCTGTTTTGTCCCCTTCAAAGTAATCCCCATGAGATATTATACACTTGTGCCAACGGTTTTTCCAATCTTCGAAGCACTTCAAAAAATCATTTTTTTTTTTWTYYTCTTCAGCTCCTCCTTCGATGCCGCCTTTATCTCGTCAAGAGAAGTGTAACGTGGTCCTTTCATGGGCCTCTTCAGTTTAGAGAACAAGAAAAAGTCACAGGGGGCCATATACGGTGGCTGCGGCAACATTAGGGGCGTTATCGAGGTGCGAAAGCCAATTTTTGTCACATCTTCTTGGAACATTTTGTACCACCGATAAACGTTGCTTCGGTCCAAGGTAGCTCCTCCGTATGCCACAGTCAATATTCGGAATGCATCCGCGCACTTAATTTCGCTTTTCACACAAAATTTGATACAAGTTCTTTTTATCCATTTTTTGAATAGGTAAAAATCGAAGACAATCCAAAACACGTGCAAGCAAAGCTGCTGTCAGCAATTAAATGAACATTCAAAATGGCCGAGCTTGTCGGCATAAGTGAGATACATGAGTACCAACACAACGCCACAAAAATTCGAAATTCGCGATACTTTTTGGACACACCTCGTATGTTGGAGGGATAGTCTTCTCTCGCAAACTCGCCAACAACTCCATTTTAATGCTAACAGTCCACTTTCCGTCTTTCAAGCGGAAGTGGCATCTAAGCAGCAATGTATGTATCGAAGTAGAACCTCCTTCAATTAGGTCAATATACATTTCGATAGCAAAGTAGCAACAGGAAATAGTGTCTGGTCTCATAATCAATTGCATCAACCGACTTTGTTTTTCGATTTTCTTAAGTGCCTGGTTGAAGCGGATACTCTAAAGCCAATGAGCTTTCAAACATTTTCTGTGCCTTTAATCCAATTTCATTAGGCTGAAACACCGTCTCCGTTTTATCTTGCCTTCGTTGGTCAACAACCAGGATTTGTGCGGCTGGGAGATTCTACCGTTTCCGCATAGAATGTTTATGAAGTTTAATATTCTTTCTCATAGCAAGTTCCATATTATTGCAATATTAAGAGTTCTGCCTGGACATTGTCCAATAGGAATACAAGTGACGAGGTTAAACATTTTTGACGGACGCAAATTTCTAAAGTTTCAGTTAGTAAGGTAAGGTGAAAATATCAAGACACTTTCTCCTTCACTGTCCAACTTTCACTAGAGTGAGGTTGACCAGGAATCAGTTTCTGGCTCTTCAAAAAATTATGAAAAACTTGAGGCACTTCGTCGATACACCACAGTCTCTTGGTAACACAAATGACCGGCGTTCTCAGATGTCCAAGTTGCATCTTTCGCAATCTTTGTTGTGAGAGTCAGCCCAGTTAGCAGTGTTAATTATCTAAAAGGCAAGTATTCGAAATTTCTTGAAATACTATATATGTATGTATATATATATATATATATGTTGGCTAGCGCTTCGGAGACCGAGGGAAGTGTTCATAATTGAGGATGGAGCCAAATGTAGAAGTTGACTAAAGTAAGGAAAGTTCTCTGAGCGCCATTCACTTGCGAGTGGCCAAAAATGATTATGTTACATATGGCTCAAGCAGCTCATGATTTCAAGTTTTAGACGAAGTACCCTTTGAGAGAGCATACGTTTGAAGGGGAAACATCCCCTCCCCAGGTTTGTCCGCTGGGTTTGTGATCCACCACGTAAAAAACGCTATCAATGAAGAAGAAAACTGCGTAGTATAAGTCACAATTAATTGTCAACAACTTTATTCTGCGTTCTTCTGTCACTAAAGTAAAGACGAAATTTAGATTTGAAATAAAAGTTTGAGAAACGCTGGCCTCAAATGCCGGCCATTTACGCACACCCCACTCATAAAGCCATTCAATTCGTATTAGAAAATCATTTACTTGATTTATGCGAAATGGATTGCTGCCAACGGTACTCCCAGTGTCGCTGTCGACCCCCCAACAAAATTGTTTTGGTGCGGAACACACAATCTAAGGCTTTCGGACGACAACAACAGCATCGTCAGCACTTGAGGTAAATACTTTAAAGTAGAAAATAAGCTGCACGGCACACGCATTGACGCCACACTTGCCACATCCGAAAGCAAAGCATTGCATGCGCAGCTAATTCCGAAATGCTAATGTACAACGGTACATTGGTTTTGTTGTTGCGTATTTTTGTAACACTACGTGTATTACGAGCTATTGTGGCAACTTGTTGTGATTGTTGCTGTTGCTTTTGTTAAGTTCCGATGTTATTTTGGTTGGTGTCTCTGTTGTTTTGAAGTTTTGTCACGTTCACGGGCAAATGTTTTATTGATCATGAACAGATCGATAGACAAACAAAAGGCCGCGGTGAAAGAGAGTGCGGGGGTAGTAGTGCAGCAGCGCTTGGTTGCATGCGGCAGGGTAGACGCATAACCGTGCGTTGGAGTTGGAGTTGTCCATCACTGGCACTTTAAGTTGATGGCACGTAAGGAGATGTTGTATGTTATTATTGTTGTATTCGTTATTGTTGCTTTTGGTACTGTTGTTGTTGTTTTCATTACCTTAGCTGCTGTTTGCTTATTTTCATTGCTGCGGTGCCGCCCGTTGCCGCTGTGTATTGTTTTCAATTTTTGTGGGTGGCTGTCAGCCGCGCTAATCGTACTTGCAACATGCTATCGCCGGGTATATTTAGCGCACGCGTCACCAAAAATCTATAGTGCAGCGCGTCAGCAGGTAGAATTATAGCCGTGCCGCTGGACAGGCGCGTGCAACAGCGTAGATTGTTGAGTTGTCATTGAGGCACTCATGCATGGCGAGGGTAGCAATGCTGGCCCCCCTTAAGTGTGTGCATATGTATGTGTATATATGCGAATGCGTACATTTATGAGTGTATGTGTGCGTTAAAGCTCAACTACGACTACTTGTATGCATTTCTAAATAAGGTGTCTATGGCGTAAGATTAATTGAAGACTCGTCAGTGTGCCATTAATCTTGCTTAGGACGAGCAAAAAAAAAAAAAAAAATATCCAATATATAAAAGAACAACAACAAAATAAAATTAGCCTTTTTAAGTGCCGTCGCTAAGGTTGTTGTTGTTTCGTTGGGGCAGCCTGCGCTTGGCATTGGCCCTGGGCGAGGCGCAAATGACTATATTACTATATACAAACATATATATGTATATAACTTGCTAAAAATATTCAAATGTGCACATAAGCACGAAAGCGCTTTGTTGTTGGTGCGTGCTGCTCGGCTTTCTGTCGCGCTTTATTTTGAAAATATTTCTTTAGTTTAGTTTTTCAAGTGTGCCACACAAAGCCAAAGTATACTTTTGTCAATTACATGTTTTTCTCACAGCATCTGTTGCATTACGTCAACTGACGGCGGTTTTTTGCTGTGAGGGGGAACCTGTGCGCTTTCCACCTTCTTTGTCCGCGTTCTTGCCACTAATTGCCTTTTTCGTCTATGCTTTGAGCGCGCGCCTTGCCTTTGTTGCTTGGTGTTGAAAAATTTTACGATTTTTTAAATGTCATTTTCATTTAGACATTCACTAACACACACACACACACATGTGTCAATACATTATCGCTCCCCCCAAGGCTTAAGCGTTTAGCTAGTCGCTTTTTCATCTCACTTTTAGACTTTAATTTGTGTTGCGCTTTGGATAATGCAATTTTTTATTCCAAATCACATGTGTCACGTTGATTAAAATACGCTCTCAAGTGCTGAAACTTATTTATTTTCTTCCTTGAGTTGCCTTTAATTTTGTCAAACGTAGTCTTTTCTGTGGCACATTTGGGTTGATATTTTGATAGGTTGATGCCGAGTTGTACCTGCATTGGGAAAACGTTCTCGAAGATGGATTGATGTGGCGCCAACTAATTTTATGCGTTCTCTGGGGGTTTTGAGTGTTTTTTTCCTATCGAAACTCGAAATTTGGGTGTTAAGTTTTTTTTTCTTAATTTTGGTTCTAAAATATCTGCGTAAGCGGTTTCTACGCCAGTAAAGAAGAAGAATATACTACATTTTCATTTAAATGTGAAAAGGAGTCTAAGCAAAGAGTAATGGATCACTTCAAGCGAAGAGTGGATTTTTTCTTAAGAATACTCCTGCTAGCCGATACATAATATATGAAAATGATTTTGAAGCATATTATATTTATTTTACTTTTTCATCTCAATTTGAATGTTAAGAAAAGAACACAAGATTGCTTTCGATGGAAGAGTGAGCTCCAACGAGCTTTAATTCAAGTCTCTACAAAGTCGAATGGTTGAAAAGTGAGCTTTGTTAATACCGCTGTTACAGCGCGTATACATGCCAGGCGCTGCAGCATAATTCACTCTAGAGGAACACCACAGCTCTTGCAACCCTAGCCACACAGATCATTCCACAAACATACCTTTCGATAGTGCTGATGATGCACAGACCAAAAAGTTTTTACTTTTCGTGAAGAATGAACTGAATAATATGGTAGGTGTTATTACAGAGCAAATACCTCTATGATTGTGTCTTCAAAATTTCGATAAAAATAAGTCGGGAATACCTTCGCAAATGCCCAGCCTTTATTCGATTGAGATGAGATATCCTGCATGGCTATCAATGTTCCTACTACTGTGATCGAATTGAAAGATGAATTTTTAATTTATACTTCGCGGGTTTTTCGAATGATCATTCCGCCACATTTTCAACTAATATCGTGCCGCAACCACGGCATTCGCCTGATTTACCTTCGTGTAACTACTGGCTATTCAGCAAATTCACATGACCGCTCCGAGGACACCGTTTTGACTCAATTGAGGATATAAAAGCTGAATCGAAGAAGACTCTGATGGCCATCACAACGGAGGATTTTCCAAGTGCTATGATGACTGGAAAATTTGTTGGCATAAATGTGTTGAAGCGTTAAGGTATTAGATAGAGATAAAATGGACAATATTCACCTTTCAATTTGATAGTATATACAGAAATTTGGTGAGGTTGGGATGGGAAAAAAATAGGTATTTTATCAAAACCAATGAGTTGCTGTAAAAGGTTTAATTGATAACAAATACGTCTATTCTTCTTTACAGACATTGTAAATCGCTCAAACACTTCTTCGTCTTGCGATTTCATTCTAATACGAATTAAAACATTCCTCTTTTATTAATAATGGTGCAGTTTTAGACTGCCATTTCTATTTAGATCACTTACACTAGCTGAAGCTGGTCAGAGAGTTTTAAGTCGTAGAACTTGGTTAACATCGTTCTAGTGCTCCTTATTTCATCGTCATCGTGATCCTGCCAAAATGCGCAATTTTATAATTCTTTACAGAATATTTCAACGAAATGGTCAGCAAGAGAAAGTCGACTCAGTCCGGAATTGCATTTTGATAAAGGAAAGTGATATGATGGCATATTCTAAACTTTAGTGTCTATGTAGGGTGCTTAGAAACCAGCATTGCGCCCGTATACTCGATGAAGAGGCAATCTTTACAATCCCGGTTCCATAGCGAATCTACTTATTTTAAGAACAGTTTTTTCAAAGTTCAGCAAGCCAGTGATTTAGTTGTGCTGTTCAGTTAGTTTTCTCCAAATTCAGGATAAAGAAATTGTAGCAGGTTGAGTCACAAATCTAAAAATTTCGTATAACATATTTACAGGGATATCGAATCAGACGTGGTGAAATTATGCTTTGGTTCAAGATTTGCTTTATGTGTTTAAAGAATATGGTGAACAGACTTTTCTATTGCTTACTCCACACTATTTATCGCGGATTTGGTGCATACTAATATTTCAATAATTTTCTGAACAATGAATAAATTGATTTCCGCTATTGTGAGTTTTACTCGAAACAGTCATACCAGTAACAGAACATCTTTGAGAATTGTTGAATCTTTGGCATCGGGTATATTTTGGTAATGGTGCCGGATTGAACAAAATTAAAGCTTTCATAAATAAATTTTGAGTAACTACAGAGCTTATCGACAACAAAAGTGGTCAGCGATCTCAATTGACTCTCTAGTTTTCCCTCTAGTAATATATAGAGAAACAGTATCAAAATACTAACCAGTATGTACTACCTGCATCCCATCTTGTCTAAAATAAGCGCACAGCTGCAAAAATTCAGTTCTAAATTTAAGTCAAAATTGTAGAAAATTTATTGCTTTCCAATATAGGTCATCTAAGATTCAGTAGTTGCAATAAACCAAACCCAACCTTTCTTTAAAAGACGTTAACATTTTCAACAGCTGACCTGGGCCGGGCGCATATCCTATTCGCTATGTTGGCAGCTGCTATTATCTCTTCCACGAATTAAATCGAACCAACGAAAATGGGTAAATAATGAGAGCAACCCACCCAAAAGTGAACGATTTCCCAACAATTAACAAAATTAGACAATCAACGCATCTCATCAATGTCACTGAGAAATAATGAAATCTGTTGAAAAGCTCATTGCGGTCGGCGCCTGCGCAAACGACCAAAGAAAAAAAGCGATAAGCAAAGACGAAGAAAAAGATCTCAAAGATTTATTGAAGGCCTAAAGAAAAGCAATAAATTGTTGGAGGATTATTGAAACTTACGAACACACAAGAAAAATTCATAAAGAACTGTGTGTGTGTGTGTGAGTAGTCGAATTGTCATCGAGAAATAATTACAAAGGAAATGTAGGTGAGAAGCGTGAATGTTACACAACGGACTCCACAGCCAAGTTGACAATCAAAATAAGATCTTGGAATTATTGGCGCCTGATACACAATGTCACACGGATGAGCACAACAAACATACATAGCATATATACCATATATCGATCTTCATATGTGCAACACAGGACTGTGAGTCAAAATAAAGGAAACTTGTAAGGCAAAGCAGAGGGAAAAGTGCAGCCAAGCGCAACAGAGTGACAGCGGCAGCATAAGCCAGCAGCTGCCTATAACTGCGCATGCGCCACACATTTTAGCATCCATATATGTATGTGTGTACTGGTGTATGGCATGTTTGATTACCAGGTCACTAAGCATGCAGCAAGATCTTCTAAAGCGGGGTAGCCACAGTCGCAGCCATACCAAAGCCAGAGATGTGCCGCTTTGCTGTAATGCAAATAATGCGGCAGGCAGCCACAACAACCAGCCAGCTTGCCAGCCAGCCGTGGAGGCAGCTTGCAACGTGGTGGCATGTGGCAGCACAAATCAGTGCTTGCGCGCTGCTGCATAAGTCATATGGTAATTTGATATTCTTATCACCGACTTAACGGTTGTTGCTTGCTGTTCTATGACAACAACATTACAAGCAACAACAACAATGAATCCAACATTGTCCAGCAGCGATAAAAAACTGTAACATTGTAATGGACAGGGAACACACAGCCCTCCAGCTAGCCAGCCAGCCAGCCAGCCGAGCAGCCAAGAGTTCTCTGGTCTTCGCATTTGTCGCTCGTTTGTTGCCATTAGCACCGCGCAGTCGCGCCGTGTTGGTGGTGGCATGAAACGTTAGCCAAACTAATTTCGTATGCACACCGTTGGTGTTTATTAGTATGTGTTTACCTGGCTGCCTCGCTAATAATTCAATTTAATTTGTTTTATCGACAGTTTAAGCTGCCGTTAGTTGCCGTTACGACATCTTGTTCTTCAACTGCAACATCTAACTCAGCTTCACCTTCGGCGTTCACATCGCAACCTTCGTCAAAGCTACAGTTTAACAGCACAACCGCGACTTGCCTCGGCTACCAGAGTTCAGTCATCTGTTGTGTTTTTGTTGTTGCATCCACTACTATATAGTTGTAGTTGTTTTTGGAGATTTCCACTGACTTTGAATTATGCAGCCACAAATTGTCCATAATGGGCCAATATGAAAAAAGGCGTTTCATTAGCCACACAGTGACAATAAATTAAATTAGTCGCCGTCAATGCTGTCAACGGGGCAGCCACTGGCGGCGCGCGGCAGCTTCAGCTTCCATGTTCTTTGCTATGCTAGCGCGGTAGCTGGAGCTCAGCAGTGGCCTGAATGCGGTCTATTGATCGCTAATTAAAATACGATTTAGTCTCTATTTGGTTGGCGCGAGATATTAATCTTTGTTGGGAGCATCTTCAGCGGCCAAAGCCACACACAGGCCACCAAGCAGAAACGGGGACCACACATACAAAGCGTTGAAAAAAATGATTTGCTTAGTTGACCGCATAAAGTTTGTAATTTGTATCGAAATGTTAATATATGTATCCCGAAATTTCGGGATTTCACTTAAAAGTTTTAGGTTTTAGTTGTTGTTTACAATAAATTGCGGTTTACATCGAAGTCTAGATACTAGTATTTTGTGAGAACTGAAATTTCGGGATTTCGCTTTGTCGTTTCGGGATTCGAAAGAATAATCAAATCGGAATTTTTATAGCAAAAAAATTGTGCTTATATCGAAGTATCAATACAAGTATTTTAGTAGTACTGAAATTTCGGGATTTATTTTTAGCGAGTGCAGTTTTGTTTTTTTTTCATAATATAGGGATGAGCGTGTATCGTAATATCAATATGAGATTTTTAAAATATACCGAAATCTCGGGATTTCGTATTGTGATTTCGAGATTTAAAAAAAAAATGTTTATTTAAATAAAATTTTAGCTGTATTTTCAAAATTTAGGTAGGGTAAAAATATGAATATTAAAAAAACCGAAATTTCAGGATTTGGAGTTTCGGGATTACGTGTTGGAATTTCAGTATTTAAAAGAACAAAATGAGTACTCAAAATCTTATTTGAATACGATACATATAGTATATTTCAAATTTTACGATTGACTTAAAATGCGACATTTTTTCAAAATTGCATGTCGACTTGAGTTTTTTCGGTGACTTCGTACACATAGTATATTTTAGCCTTTTTTAAGAATGCTCTCAAATTCGTGATTTCGGTTACAGGTTTCGTCGGCCGCTTATTGCCTTGGACTGTGATTTTTATTATTTTTCTCCTTTTAAAATATATTTTTCTACTCAAATATTAATATTTACAACACTAAAAATTACCGCAATAAATTAATTAAAATTTTCAAAAAAAAAAATTAATAAAATTTTCAAAAATTGCAAGGACATAAAATACCGACTTTTCGGTATTCCCGTCTCTATCGTTAGTTTTTAATTTTCTCATACTTTTTTCATAGCAAATGAAATAAATACTCGTAGGAGCTTCTAGCTATTTATAAATTCATATCGCCGAGTTTTGTCGTTCATAATTTAGTTTCAATTTAATTTCCTACATATGTTTCTATATGTATATATACGTGTTTGTGTGTTGTTATGTTCAAAGATATCTACGTATGAATCATGATAATGAATTGTTTATTGGCGTTTTGGGTTTCATGAGAAAAATCGAATTAAAATAGTTTATGAGTTGTCTATGGTTAGTTTGTAGCACCGTCTACGTTATGATGAAGAAGAGCACAGAGTAAAAAAAAAAGACAACAACAAAAATAACAATTTGTCATAAATATGTGAGCGAAACTATTAAGTAATACAAATATGAAAATTATGCATTCAAAGCCACAAGCGCCTGTCAATATTGATAATAAATATATTGTGAATCATGAGATTAAAGCAATGACAAACGCACTTGTAGAAGTACTACTATGAGCAAAAAATAGTAAAACTTTCTTCATAATTCTAAAATTCTTACTATTGATTATAGCAGTATATTTTAGGTATATATATATGTATACGGTTGCCAAAAAAGTCTTGCGGTATTTTTTTTGAATTTTTTCCAAATTTCAATTGTTCATAAAACTTTTTTCATGACTCATGCCAGCTCTGGACCGATGCTACGGCTGCTACCATGCCGGTCTATTTCGATCAATTCAGCGATTTCATCGCAATTTTCGAAGAGAGGCCTTCCGGAGCGTGGCGCATCTTCGACCACCTCTACACGAACGAAAACGTTGAAACCATCGTTGTGCGATGGAAATGGAAACTGTATCGGGTCCATAAACTGCACAAATTTTATTGGCGGCTTGAGCTGCATTTTTGCCTTTATCGTAGTAGTACAGTAAAATATGCCGTATTTTCTCTTTATTTTGCTCCATGTTTGCGACGCTATAACTCACGAACGACTCAAAAGAAGCGACAATCAATCAAACACGTGTTAGCGCGTGAAATTAGCTTTCCAAAAAGGTATAGCATGACCCGTTGCGACAAATAAAACTAAAACTACACGCTCTCAGCGCCAACTAGCGAAAATACCGCAAGACTTTTTTGACATACTAATATATATGGTTTGTAGTAAAAATATACATTGTAAACTGCAGAAGATATGCGAAGTTATATTAGTGAAAAAAATGATAAGCGAGTGACAAAAGAACGCGCAACTTAGCAAAAATTTCAGTGAAGGTGTTCATTAAGAGCAACTAAAATATTCTGAATTAAACTTTTACTATTTTTATGACAAAAAATAAGACTGATATCTAAGATATCTAATATTCGAATCAATTACAGTTAAACATTTTAATTTTTGAAACAATTTTTTTTAAGTAAATATGGTTAACTGGGTATGCAATTACTTTTCATTTTTTTCTTAAGTAAATTTATGCAATTTGTTTGCTCACATTCATTCTTACTCTTCTTCTACTCTGCTTTTATTCCGGCAAGTTCAAGGTAATTCCCGAATTTTGCACACAAAGTGTGTACTTGTGCCTTCTTATCGTTCAACAGCAAGTGTTGCAAGTTTTTTGCGAGAAATCAATAAAATTTAAGCTGAAGTTAAACATCGTTTTTCTGAAATTATTTCCGGTAAAGTAAACATATATGAACCGAACAGAGCTGCATGCAGTTTTATGAAACCGAAACCAGGTTCAAAGGCTTCAAGATAAGATTAAATTTGAACATAAATTATCAGCAAATATTGCAGTTTATGTCTTGCAATACTCGCCTCGAATCAATTCATAAATGAGTCAGTGGATCGATTGTGTTTGCCAAGTGAGGCTTTTCGTACAAAAAAGAGACAAAGTGCAAAAATTATTGATTATTTCTGTATACGCTAGATGAAGTTTCAAAACCCTTGGTTATGGTGATGGACACAGGGTACGTACATATATTAAAATAATCGAGATGAGAAGATTGTTTGAAAAGTTAGCTATTGTGATGGAATTTGGTGTTGTTATATATATATATATATATATCTTGGTACTCTCTACAATAATCCAGCTTAAACAATTATCCTCGCATGTGACCGCTCATGTATCACATAATGGTGGCGAGTTCATAGTAAAGGTAAATCAATTTATATTCTAGTTATTTTATACAGTATTTATCAATGGACGAACAGCCATTTACTCCTGCGAAGTTTTTAATAATACATACGTATCCCTAAAGACGCCTCACCATATTGATTTCAATTAGTCAGACTCGTTCTAGGCATTTTAGATAATAAGCGTAGATTTTAGTCGATTGATAATATCGGAAGATTTACTTTCGCTTTTATAGTAAAGATTTTCGGAAAATTTTAACCAGATCCAAGAAGATTGAGAAAATGTTTCTTAGGTTGTATCTAAGGTCTTCCAAGGTTTCCGCCTACTGGGGAGTTTTTCCTGTAGTACTGTATATCAATATGAAATAATCGGGAATAATTACTCGCTCTCAGTAGGGGAAAGCTTTTCATGGATTCTTATCAACTTTTAAATTTTCGTCTTAGCACATCCTGGAGTAAAGCACACTAATTCGAATAAAGTAAAAACCTTTGCGTACTAACTCACTTAGATTACTTGGAAGAGTAATTAATGAAAAAATTATTTCTAGAATAAGAAATCTGTGGTCATCATTTAAGAATAGAAGCGCTGAAAATCATGGAAATAAAGCTATAGATATCATGAATACTTCTTTCTACTCTTTGTATTCTAAAGTTTTACTGCACTGTCTGAGGAACTCAGAGTTGTTGCTTTTGACGCTGACATCGAGTGAAATTTATACGATATCTAGATTACTATAGTAATACTGAAGAAAATATATTAAGGTAGCCACGAAGTTTGGGAAACTGACACCTTATAAAGTATCCGTCTATTGGCTGTACATACGTGTGCTTTTTTAGATAGAGATCTGCCACGTTCCTTTTCAAGAAGCTGTTCATTTGTCGGAATACCCGATATCTGATAACTTTAGGTTATAACTGCCATACAAACTGATCGATACAAATAAAGTCCATTTACTTATGGTATTTAGTTGAAACAATCCTCGTTGTATGCACCGTAAGCTTAGCATCAAAATGTATAGCAAGACTAAGTCCATATAGTTGCTATGAGAAACACACCTGTGAAGGGAATTACTTGTACGCTTTTATGGATTAGAGCGTTGAGGAATCAGCAAATATGAGTGTTTGGAAAAATGTCATGAAAATGCTTTAAATGAGCTCAGCTCGTTGACTTGTGCCATTAAATGGGCGCCTAGAAGCATTGTCAATAAGTAAGTGTAGCGAACTGCTCATAATTATATCCATAAAGGGATCACTGTACCTCCGATAAAAGTGGAACCATTATTAATTACAATATAAAAATGCGAAGAAATCACACGAGACAATATTAGTTATGGAAAAAGTGCGTGTAATTTTGCTTGCCTGAGAGCACACCTGCGCCTTTGTCTCGAAAACGTTTTTGGCACGTTACAAAGTACTTAACGCTACGAAATATCGTCAGTGAAATGTGAAAAGCAAATCAAAAATCGAAAACAACAAAGCCATCAAACAACAACCACCCCGCTGAGGAGTTGCAAGGAGGTACGGGCGCACCGGTTACTCGATTTGGCGCCAAAAAATCACTGTAACGGCCAACTTTACCAGCGATCAGTTACTTTCATTCATGCCACACAAGCACACATATGTTCGCCTTTTGCGCCACTTGGGTGACTGCGAAATTTCTTTAAGGTTTCTCAAACACACGTGGACGCGCCGTCTTTTGTGCGCACAGCAAATCGAGCTCGAGAGCCAAGTCGTCGTGCTGGTGGTGGTGGTGTTTGTGATCCTCACTTGAGGTGGTGTCTGCCGCTTAATGATCATTATGTTTGTGCGACTTATGCGTCTTGGTACGTGCTAAGAAGGCAACAGATGCAGCTGAAGAAGTTTTCAATATAAAATGTAGCATGGCAGATCCTTTGAAATGCGGCATAGAATTTGTAAAAGAAAATGTAAAATTAATGCATGGTATATGTGTGTAAGTGTGTGTGTGTGTATTTGACTATAAGGGTTGCAAAACAATCACAGCTTGCGGATCAAAATCAAAATTCGGCCAGCGAAAGGGGATGATGACGGCGGAATGCCACAGCGCGTTGCAATATTGCAAGCTGCAGTTTGGCTCTGCGAAAGGTGGTGGCATGCATGTCCTGTGCCAGTTTGGCAGTCTGCTAGTGCGGCATGCCTGCAGCCGCCCAAATTGAGCGCCAGGTACTTTTRCAAGGACCTTCCGTTCTAGTTTTGCTCGGCGCCAGGTAAAATGCGTAGGGTTTCGGGGATGGTGAATCCAAGGCGCGTTATGCGATGAATTTATTTACGACGTGTGTGTGTGTGCGTGTGTGAAAAATTCAATTTAATCGGCAGTGCATGCGCATTGAGTTATGCGCCTCACTTTTGAGGTGGCAGCTGACTGTTTACATAYTTTATGAAAAATTTCAAAACATTCTTGTGATATGCGAGCGCGCAGTGGTGTGTTAGTATGCGTTGGAAATATTTCTAATATTCTTGGTTTTATTTTTGATTTTTGTTTTTTTTTTCGGCTGTGGCATGTTTGCGCACCTTGACATTGTCAAACTTGTAGGTAATTTCTTGAATTTGTTATTTATTGTAACTGCCGCTTGTTTATACTCAGCGTKGTGTTGATTATTCGCATTGTATTTAATGAATTTTGCATTTTGTGCTTGAAGAGCGGAATCTGGTGATCTTGTCTCGTGCTAAAATCGAATTTGCAGCTGCAACTTCCTTTTTGCGGGGGACACTGCGAGGCGGTGCACTTAACGAGGGTTTCATTTGACATGGTCTTGATTGATTGCAGAATTGGTGTCAATTGTACARATATGAAATAAAGGACTTTTGCAATAGCTTAATACAAATAGAATATTTATTTGAGTGCATTTTTTATTATGATAATGTTTATCTACGCAAAAAATATATATATTTGTATATATATACATAAAAAAATTACTTTTTGAACCAAAAATCCACTGAGCCTTTGAAGCTTTCAACTATTATTTTAATGAAAATTAGTTGTTTATTTATGCTAAAAAAAGAACTTATCATAATCTATACAGTGTTATAAAAGAAATCTTAGGAACCTACTTAAATTTAAGTTCGTCCAATTTTGTAATACCTCTCTTCTCAACATTTGTTCCCAAAATATATCAACTTTTTAAGGGATTACATGGGTTTATAGGTTCCAAAAAAATAAATTTTTTGTTTACCTTATTATATTATACAAGACCTCTAGAATATTGTCCTTAAATTTCGAGTTAATTCGAGTAATAGTTTCGGAGATACAGTCTTGAGTACTTGTGCGCTCGAGGATAACGCGTTTTTATCGAAACTGTGCTTCTGAAGCCGGTTGGCAAGATTTATCGAGAACTACTTAACCGATTTTTATGAAATTTCCTAAATTATAATTTTTTGTAAAAACGTCTGCCAAAAATCCAATTTTCAGTTTTTTTCCTTCGTTCAAATTCTAAGTTAAGGTTTTAACGTGTTTTGGTATTTTTTCTACTTTAGATGATCCTGTAAGAGGTTATCCTGCCAACGCTGGCGCATATTTTTCCCGAGTTATTGTCAGCGAGTTTAAAATATTTTTTTCTCAAAACTTCAGAATTTCTTAGTTAATAGTGTATGTATGTAACAATAAATTATTCCAATAAAATATTATATTTTATTTTTTATATGAGAAGAAAATTAAAAAAGAAAAGCTGTTTTCTACCCAAGGAAACCCATGTAACTTAAGCTGATAAGCAATTTAGTCTCAGATTTTTGATAATAGCGTATTCAAGTTAATTAATTATTTTAATACCCAGAAAGGGTATATTCAGTTTGTCACGATGTTTGTAACACCCAGAAGGAAACGTTGGAGCCCCTCTAAAATATATAACTGAGTGATGAGCTTTATGAGCTGAATCGATTAAGCCATGTCCGCTTTTCTATTCAATTATATGTACATATATACCGCGAACTAGCCTCTCATTTTTTGAGATATCGATCTGAAATTTTGAATACGTAATTTGCTTTCTAGGAAGAAATTCATTTGTTGGAATCGCAGATATTGCACCACTGTAACGTATAGCTGCTATAAAATCTGTACATTCTGAATCAAGTGGTTCTATGGAAACCTTTTTCATTGCATAAAATATCTTTACGAATTTCGGCAGGGGTTATTGTCTAAAAAAAAAAAAATAGTTCCGATCGTATTACTCTAGCTTACAGCTGCTATAAAAACTTATCGATCAAAATCAAGTTCTTGTAAAGAATTTTTGTGAAAGATATTATAGCTTCGATGCAATCGAAGTTTACGTTTTTTCTTGGTTTTACTACATATTACTTTTCCATAAAAAAATACTGTGTAAAATTTTAAACTAAACTAACCACTTTAAGCTAATTATTTTACAAATACTTTTGTTTCAATATAGTAGCACACCAATACGTAGTTCAAGCCAAAACTAATTGATACCCTCCAACAATAATATAATGTATAAAGCATATTTCGAAAATCCAGAAAAATCTGTAAATCAGTAAGAATAGACTACTGCCATAAAAGTTTTCTTTTAACAAATACAGGGTGAAAACCGATACTTTATTGTTCAAATTTCAAAACTGGCCACCATTTCTAGATGCTTCCTGTTATACGATCTTTATAGTTCTTATAAATATTTGTGCAAAATTTTTAATATTTTAGAATCAGAGTTTATACCCAGAATTAAAGGCTTTTCAATCTCTTTGGGTTTATGAAAAGGATAATTGCTTGTTTTGATACTTCATTTTCAAAATTTAGAAAAATATTTTTGAAAGTAGTCAAGATTTACATATATATATATATGTGAAGAAGTTCTTTTCATAAATAAAATAAAGCAAGAAAGTTGATTTCACTTTTCTTTTAACTCTTATTGAGCCTTCCAAATTAATATTTAACTACAGGAGCATGGAAGTAAATCCGGARCATAAATTAAAATTCAAAAGTTTTTTGATATGACATTGTATAATGACTACTGAAGCTGAACAAATTCCATGAATAGGGGGTTTTTCAATATTTACAACTTAGTATAATTCATCGAAGTAAGTGTAGTAAAGTTCTGATAAAAAGCACATCAAACGTAAGGCGAACGAAGATCTTGTCAAAAGAAATAAATAAAATATAWAGAAGAACTCCTGTATACATACATATGTATCTCTTCACTATATATATGTACATAATTATTATAATATATCATCGTATTTGAGTCTGCGCAAAAGCATGTAAAGCTCTCTTTTGTCAGGTGAGCAATATGTAATATTTCCAACAGAACTCTTAGCTAACTGTAACTTTCCAGTGGAGCAGAGGTACAATGAAAACGAAACGATTTAAAAACTTAACAAAGAGCGCCAACAAACACATTTGCCCTAATGAAGAGCGCCAACAACTGAGTGGAGCATATATATCTATTTACACTTAACTGTAGTATATACAAAGTGAGCTCTTCGCTTTGTATCATAAAAACAACAGAGAACTTGAAAGCGTAGACTGAGCACTCACCTGTATGCTCCAAGCAACTCTCGCGTGCTTCAAGCCAGGTGTAGAGCGCAAAGCTCACAGCATAATGAGGCACATAGCTAAAGTATATAAGCAGCGAAGAGCGCCAACTCCACCCATAAGTGAGCATAATAAAATGTAAGTGTGAGCGTTGAGGTGTAAATACAACAAAAAGCGCTARCGAGCGAGAGCTTGTTTTGAAACGGACACACTGCCAAGCAGCTGCTCACGCTGATCGCCGGCCAACGCGTAGCACTATGCTGAGCGTTAGCGCTCGGCGATCGTAATGCGTGAGTGCAGTGCTAAAAAAACAACAAGGACAATATGAAAGCACTGCAAATAAGCTGATAAAAGCACCACTACTAGCGGTGACGCTGTTGAAKCCACGACAATCATTGGACGCCGTCGTTGTGTGAGCGATCGCTRCACGAAATTACAGAGCGCAACGATCGTTAATACGTTTGCTTATCGACTTTTGTGCCTACTTTGCGTTGTGCTGTTGTGCTTTYCTTGCACGCCACTGCCCCAGCCGCWRCAGCCTASCTACTTAATGTAGTCCGCATATGCATCTGTCCGTCTGTCTGGCTGTGCGAATGCGCCTCGAAATGTGCCATAGTTAGTATGTGTATTTATAATCAATGCGGCATGTCGTGGCGCATGTGGCACGTGCTGTAAATTCAGCATCCACTCACGCATACACATCACAAGCCGARGCGCACATCTGTTCGGCACTACGTCGCTGGTGGATGCTGTACGCTATTGTGGATGGTGGTTATTGTTGATAGTGTGCGGCGGCTGGCTGACTCAGATGGCGATCGTGCGCGTTGATGATCATTAACACATATCGGCAGTTGTAGGCTACAATCATAATGATCTTGTTGCTGAGCTGARTTAGTGGTTGATTTTAGGATATTGAAAAGATTCCATTCCTTCCCCTTGCTGTAGGCAGTCGCATGGGGATCAACGGACGATCGGAAGTAGATACCGCACTGCAGATGTACATACATGTGTGTGTATGTGGTGGCYTACAAATATCCGTGTAGTACGTGCTATGCCAAGAGGGGTGAATTCGCTGGTGGTGGCGATCATACCGCACCAGATTGCTTGCCATTACCCAKGGGGTTGGTTATTTCAGATATTTCTATGCGTCTGACATTGACTTGGTATAAAACTTAAAGTGATCGTGTTCCATTGCATCATTCGTAAACGAAACTGCAGACGTGAAACGTGCGACGTGACGTGCGGATGGTACAGCGAAAATTTAGTGAATATTTCCAAAAAATTTTCATAAAACAATATGCGCATTGCAAGTGAGTTGTGAAAAARTGATATTTGAGATGCTTGAGTGATTTGTTAGAAACGCAAATTGTTAAAAAAATTTCATTGAAAACGGAAACAAAATATTCATGCCAAGTTTCTGGTGAACAAAAGTGCTCTGTGATTTGTGGCTTTACAAAAATTGTCATGGATAAAGTGAACTACAGCAAATGTCCGCTCAAGAAGCGTCCCATAATGATGTTGGAGCAGGAGGCGCAGCAACCAGAACACATGGACTTCTTGGATCAAGGTGAGTAACTCTCAAATATAGAATAATTATATGAATTTTTAACCAACTTAAGCAAACTGCGGCACTAGACTTGCACTTTCTATAACTCTCGTGCATAGCTATATTTTGGTTTTAAAACTTCAAGGATTTGCTCAAAAAAGCAAATAAAAATACTTTTAGTGAAATTGCAATTCGACTAAAGCCTTAGAACTCAACAATAACTAAAAAAATTTTAACTCAGAGTATTTTAAGACTAATCAAACTTCAAAGCTGATAGTGAAATGAAGTTTTTTCAAAGATTTTAAAAATTAGTTAAAACAATCGACTAAGAACTAATCACATTAATCAAAACTATTCAGATTATTAGTCATTTCGACTTAGTCAAAGTAATTATATTGATTAAATTGTTGTTAAAAATCAAAGATTGAATATTAGACCAACAAAAGTCAGCATCTAGCGTTGCGACTAAAAGCAGCTTAATTAGAAACTAATCTTTATGAGTCGAAGAAGTTTAAATTGACTGCATGAATTAACTTAATCTCAATACTTTAAACTGTATGAAATTTTAATCAAAAACTTGATTGCTTATTTTCCAGACGAAGGGCCCGTTGATCTGAGTCTTGCCGCTGGCGCAGCGCCTGTACACCAATCAGCTGCTTCACCACCACCAGCACCAGCACCAGCGCCTTCGCCTGCGCCATCCACCTACGCTGCGTCCTATCAATTTGGTCAAGACAATACCGAACAGCGCACCGCGCTACCCACACCGCCGCCGTCAGAGAAATCTGTCAGTGTTTTCACACAAAATAAAGAGGAGCTGGCGCGGCGCATTTGGGAGGAAACGCGTGAGATCGCGCGTGCCTTTCCCGATGTCTTCACGCGTGAGGAGATTGCACGCAGTTTAGCGCGCTTGGGTTATGGCGATTTTCCRCTGCCACCAGAGGATGAAGTGTGCGGTAAGGAAGAAGTTGAGATGAGACCAGAGCCACAAAGAAAACAGAAATATGATGGTATAACACCCCCGCCACCAGCAGTGAATGCGGAATTTGCGGCGCATGAAATCAAGCAGGAGATAATTGAAGTTGATAATTATGTGCCGACAGCGGGATTCAGAAACTACAATAACAATTTATTGAAAAGCATAGCTGAGTATGAAGACTGCATACAACCGCAAGCTTATGGTATGCAAGTGGAGCAGATACTGCCACAACAACAGCACATATCAGCGCCACCACAGTCCATGCAGCGGACGACACAAGCGGAGATCTGTTATTATCCAGCAGAGCGGCGCGATTATGAGCCACAGGATTTGAGTGTGAAGAATGATTTGCCGGCGCGGCGCGTGCTTGGYGAGAATATCAATCTGCACAATGTGGCGCGTGCGCTGCTGAGCATGCAGCAAATGGGCACTAATAACAATAACAATAATATAGCGCATGCACCCGGTACGCATGAGGAGCGCCACACAGCCGACTCACCAAATGCAAACGCGCTGAAGATCAAGACCAACAACGATCTCTACTACCAGTGCCAGCAATGCAACAAATGCTACTCCACCTACGCCGGCCTGGTGAAGCATCAGCAAACGCATGCGTACGAGAGCACCGAATACAAGATCATACGCAGCGTGAATAACGCCGAAGCGCCCGGCGCGCTCGAAGCAGCTGGTGAATTCTCCAGCGATAAGGCGGCAGCACTTATACATTCCTCCAGCATTGCATCTGCGCAGTCAGCGCAAAAGCCTGTCGGTGTACCGCGCTACCATTGCAAGGATTGCGGCAAGTCATACTCCACATAYTCGGGCCTGAGTAAGCATCAGCAGTTTCATTGTCCCGCCGCCGAGGGCAATCAAGTGAAAAAGATTTTCAATTGCAAAAACTGCGACAAGACCTACGTCTCACTGGGCGCACTCAAAATGCACATACGCACACACACGCTACCCTGCAAATGCCCCATCTGCGGCAAAGCCTTTTCACGCCCCTGGCTGCTGCAGGGCCACATACGCACACACACGGGCGAAAARCCCTTCAGCTGCCAGCACTGCAATCGCGCCTTTGCCGATCGCTCGAATTTRCGCGCACACATGCAAACCCACTCGGATGTGAAGAAGTATTCGTGCCCCTCGTGTACGAAGTCATTCTCGCGCATCTCTTTACTGGGTAAGCACTTGCAGGGCGGCTGCCAGCAGTCGCCGCACTCAGCATCGCCAACATCGTCCACCGAGAATTTGGCAGCATACGCCGCGTCGGCTACATCAGCTGCGCTCAACGGCGAGGGTGGCTTCAGCCAGCAGCAGCTGCAACAGCACATGCAACGACTACAACAGGGCGCCTAYAATGATGAGAATATGCCAGCCGACCGCCAGCAGCCRTCCGCTTACTATTACGCCGACAGCTTAGGCAGCAGTGGTGACGATCAAGAGGAGCTGGAGGAAATGCATTATAGCAGCACGACGCCACCGCTCGCTGCACAGTCAGCGCAAGCGCAACAGCAGCCATCAATGCCGCTAATGGCGGCGCACGCCGGTGAATACTGAGTGTTGGTGTGGTGTTGTCTGTTTGTGTAGCCGAAAAGTCTATTTAGGTTTTGAAAAAGGATACTCATAATTTAGTTTATAGTTTTTAAGGTTCCAAGCAGGTTAGGAACTCAGGTATTAGTATTTAAGTTTGTGGGGAATACCAAAAAATATGCAACAGTGCCAAAAATTAGCGGTAGTGTATGACAGGGTCGCACGTTAGTGTAGGCAGTGGGTTGTGACAGACTATTAGGTAGCTATCTATTTATTTATTTCTAATATTCAAACTTATTTATTCAATTATGTATTTTAATTTAATTTAAATATTTATTTATTTATTTGGCATTTATGCGTCATTAAAGCACATATGCGACATTTAGCGGTATGCAGAATTTCAACCATATCATTTCTTAGAAAACATATGA
>NW_017535963.1:1300396-1300946 GCF_001853355.1 Bactrocera latifrons | reverse complement strand
AAACGAACAGTTACTTCTCGCCTTCAAAGTACTACATATATACTTAAGAAAATGCTGTAAATCTCGCCTTAGCAAGATGCTGTCCAAAATAATAAATAATATATAGTAAACTGTATACAATTAAAATCTCTATGATGAATAATTAAATAATTATCTAATAAAGAAATAGAAAAAGAGTAATTTTTATGAGCGTTTTTAATATAGACCATATTTTCTCATATCGAAAAATCATATTTCACTAAATCCCTTTGGCAGTCTTTTATTATAATGATGATAAACAATAAAATTATGGGATGTGTACGGAGAAGATTTGTTGACCGAACGGAGATGCCAAAATTGCTTTGCAAAATTTTGTTCAGGCAACTTCGATGTTAAGGATGCACCAAGTCCTGCCAGGACTCTTGAACCTGCTGTGTATAATATAAAGTCAATGTAAATTTTCGAGTAAATACGCCAAAGATTGCTGAGATTACAGATTAAATKTGTTTAAAGTGATCGTTCAAAAGAGAATGCAACATCTGTATTAATTTAGAAACTTGATATATTGGTT
>NW_017535963.1:1296417-1297896 GCF_001853355.1 Bactrocera latifrons | reverse complement strand
CTATTTCTGAGCCAGTACTCTTCCCACAATATAGGAGTAAGAAAACTGCTTATTTGTTGGACAACCTARAAAGTTTATTCCAGATCTAATTGATCTCTTAGATTTCAAAGCATCCAGTAATAAAATGCATACAAATTTATTAACAAAATTCGCATTGTTTCATCATCATTACAACAGTAGAATTATCAACGCTCAATTCATTACAGACTTAGCTTTGTGCCGTTGCTCAAGCGCAAGCTTACCGCTGCTTATAGAACGGGTGTCTGCCGTGTGCTGCTTAAATAAAAATAGAAATATCGCACTAAAAGCAATCAACACAATTCTCAAAGACTATCTACCCATGTTGACTATGTTTTTAATCGAAATTAATTGCAAGAATAATCATTATTATTATTTAGTATATCGCATTTGTGGTTGGAGCATATCGCACGGTTGTTATTATTATTGTCGTTGGATTTATCGACGACTCGTGTGCCGGCGGCAGACAATATGCCGAAACATGCTAAAGCACATGGCAGCAACAAAAAACGACTGAWCAGAAATCACAAAAACCTGAAAGCAAAAGCGCGCRCACACASACACACTCGCACACACGTGTGMCAAGCGGCAATGGACAGACAGAGCCGCAGACAGACAGACGTGCGACATTGTTTTGGCAGTGCAGCTGCAAGATTTGCACACCAAACGAATGCAAAGCCAAGCGGCAAGCAGACAGCCAAAACAATATTTAAACGCCGATAGTGGCAGTTGTGGCAACAACAACCAGCGWCTGCAAGCCGCGTAGACGTAATAGCAAAAGCAGCAACAACAACACCAGCAGTGGCGCATTAATATACAGTTGCATACGCGAAGTAAGTAATAAACAAGCAGCAGTGGCAGCGGCGGCAGCAAATTGGCGTTGTGGCGGCTCGCGCGGCTGCGCGTTGTACAGCATGTGCGCGTACATATGTACTTGCTGTACCTATACATATTTTTGTATTTGGGTGAGCGTTTTAGCCGGTCGCCGCGTGCAACTTGCGCCACACTCACAACATGCCACATGCGCATGCGCGCAAAAAAGCTCAACRCTATGAATCATCGCCTGCCTAGACTGCGCTTAGCCATAGCAAGCATAACAAGAAATACAAATACAAGATTAGAGCAAACAAATAATGCGAGTGGTGTCGTGAAAATACGTAATCGGAAATTGGTGCATTTGGCGCTGCCAAAATAAAGCGTTTAATTTAGCGGTAACGGCGTGCGTTTTGTAAATGGTTTATAAGGGTTTTGGGGGGAGATTAACTAAGTTCCAGTACGAAAACAGCAAAAGGTCTAAGTTTCAGGGAAGTGGTACTCATAGCCTTCTTGTAGAGCAATTCTCTAGTCATCATACTGTTTCGTTCTCAAAAAACTTTAAGRGGTTACATGTGTTTCYTGGCTTRGAAAATTRTATTTTTTAATTTTGTTTTATAATTCTACAACATTTCAAAAATATTGCCG
>NW_017535963.1:1278011-1296203 GCF_001853355.1 Bactrocera latifrons | reverse complement strand
TTTATATTTCATTATAAAAATTTCTTTTTTATTCTTGGTTAAATACCTAGTTTATGGCTCGAATTTAAGCACGGTTTTTTTTTTACTGGAAAGGATTTTGTAATAAGTGCCGGTGTCAACGTGGAGGCATATTTTTTCTATGGACTTTCGGAAATGTTATGTTAATGGTCGACATTTGAATTTTCATTTTGAAAATCACACAAGATCAAGATTATAAAAATATATCTTTGAAATAATAAAAAGTTCGTATAAAATATTTCTATTTTATGGAAAAACTATTGAAAATATGTCGCTTTATACTCGAGGGAATCCATGTAACCCCACAAATTAACTATTTTGACTTACATCCGAAACAATTTGATCGCTTTTCGACTTTAGAACATATAACTTCTATACAATTTTTTCAATTTTTATATATAAAAAGTACGTGTCACATTTTTTGTTCGCGATGAACTCCTAAACCAATTAACCGATTTTASTAAAATTTATCACACTGTRTCCAGTTTGAACCCACTTAAAAGATAGGATAGTAATAAGAACTCATAAACAAAAAATATTGAGATAGATCTATTAAATTGGCGCTCTAWTAAATGGACAGAAAGGCTGGWAACYAGACATCGTACGTTATTTTATATTTCAGGTGATAATACATTTTTGAGTGTATTATTAAAATATTTGCAAATTGTGTGCCATATCGCCTTATTCTAAAGCTGACTTCGAACCAGTAACAACTCTGTTAATACAACGGCCTCATAACCTTAAATAAATTTACTTTTAACTATATTACAATAATACATATGTACAATAATACATAATATCGGAACAAGAAGGTCCTTCGAAACATTTTACGGGCATGTTACGCGATGGTTTCAGAAATTTTCTGTTTAGAGATTATTAGTATTTGAAAATCGTATGGTGGAGGCTATCATAGAGTACTATTTTTTTCAGAGAACTGAGTATTCGACGAAAATAGGATAAAGTTACAAATTCTAACGAGCGCCAATTGTAAAACTTTGTCTGCATGAAGACGAGGTGGAAACAGCTCAGTATCCGCTAGACTGAGCTTGAAACATAATATCCTGCACTGAACCGGCCAAACTGCGGCGAATCGAAATCAATTGCCACAYTAAATTTATGAGAGGTTCAGAGAGCTTTGTTAATATACGAGAGTCTCTTGATCTAYAGAGCAAAGGACCGGTTTCCAGCGTCAGTCGMGTGAACAGTGTCTACRCCAATAAAGAAGAAAAATCGCGTGAACTCCGTCCAAGGACCCAATGCGCTGAGGCTCTCCTGATCAAATGTAGATGACAAGAAGCGATACTTTTCAAATTTATGGTAAAAAAAAAATGGGATACCAGAAGGTGACGAGTGTTATAATAATGAAAAACTAAATATACTGAGTTAGACTAGACTTTTATTGAAAAGCTGGAATTGCTTAAAAGGCAGAAGAAATAGAAAAGTAATTGCTTACTACCATAGAATAGACAATTATTTTATTGTCTCTCTGCGCTACATTTTACAAAGCCTTTTTTGTTTCTCTATTTTACAAATAAAACACGCTATAACCTCAAAATTTAACTACAAACATATTCTAACTTTTTCATGAATTCTGAAAACAAACAACAACAAAAAATTGTTTTTGGCAAACGAGCTGCAGCCAAGAAGTGTGAAATATTGAACGACAAATGCGACTAGACAAATCAGCGTGTGGTCAAAGGTTGGGCAAGATATATGCATACACAACAACTACAAATACGAACGAGGCGGCAAGCRGCCTGCTGTGGCGGCGACTGCACGGTGACAAGTGTTGCGCGATTGACAAGCCGCAAAAAGTACAGCCACTGTATGTGCCACCGCCAATTGGCGGATTTGTATGTTGCACTAACCGCCGATATGTGTGTGTGTGTTTGTATGTGAATGTCAAGTTTTTAAAGCCGTTCTTACAAATGTGCCGATTCGGCGCTTGTCAATTACATTTAATTAGTTTTCAAATTTATTTGCGCGCGTTGCCGAATGTGTCGAAGTGTGGCAATTGCTTTGAAATATATATATTTTTTTAATTTCGATTTGTTGCTCACACCTTTTCAAGTAGGCTGTTTGTTTTGGCTAAAGMGAAGCGTTTTAAGTGATAATTAAAATATTTAAATTTCAAGAACTTTTTCGTTATTTACTGTTAGAATTTTTTTTTTTTGTTTTTGGCTGTGATTTCGTAGTTCCTTTTACCGAATTTTCGAACTCATTTTTTTTTTTTTGTTTTTGGCTGTGATTTCGTAGTTCCTTTTACCGAATTTTCGAACTCATTATTTTCGGGCAACAATCTGCCCGCTCACCACACTTTTGCTTTCTAGGTTAATTGGCATTTATTGGCAGGTTTCTGGTGACGGCGGCGGCACCGGCGCTAGCCTAGAAACACGCCTTAAATTCACTTTAAATTCGGYCAAAAATCGTTTTTGCTTCCTCACCAGCACACATACATATTTACTGGGTATTTATATATTTATTTATAGCTGCAGTTTTTGTTGTCTTTTGTTAGTAGCAATAGTTGGCAGCACATTTCTCATTCGTTGTTGCAACATAACGGTGGTTTYGTTAGCTTTTTTTGCAGCCCGCGCCTGCGATTTCGATCGCATTTCACAAGTGGCCGCCGCTGACGCCGTCGCCAACGCAGCCGTAGCAAATCTGAATTTTAAATATTGCCGTTTTTTTATAAGTAAGCTAACCGTTAATGTTTCGTTGCAAATAAATCAACGTTTAAATTAGTAATGCCAAGGTGGCATTTATTTCTTGGCGTCTACTCGTATGTCCATTGTTGCGCTGCTACATTTTGGCGGGAAACAAATCGATTTCATTGCGGATAAGTAAGGTAGTAAAGGTTTTATGAAAATTATTTGTGTTTTTTGCAAAATAAAAAATAAAATAAAAATTAAATAAAATATATAAAAGAAAAAAAGGTTGAAAAATCCAAAAAATTTAAAAAATATTTGAAAAAAATATATATAAAAATATAAAATATAAAAAAATTAGAGATTAGCAGTTTGGCGCCAACCTTGTATGTTTGCGGAGCAGAAAGTTAAACTCAGTATAGAAATATATAAGTAAAAATAATATTTAAATAATATAAACGAAATACTATTAACTACGTAACTTGTCAGTGACTCCTTTAACATACGTGGTACTTTAAAATATGACGTCACATCAGTTATTATACATATATAATGGTGATTTTGTTTCAATTAAGAGTAACATATCTTATTAAATCATTGATTGATATAGAATTTGAAACTCAAACACGCTTGAATGAAATCATGTGACATTATGACATATGATGCAACATCACGCGATTTCCTATGTAGCGACTAACTGGCTGAAAACTACAAAACATAATTTCTGACATAAAATTTGAAGTTCAAACGTGAAAAAATTGTGTCATGTGATGTTACGTCTTATAGTGCAACATCACATGCTTTTTCATGACTATACTTTGCGACTCAAAAATCTTGAAATATATTATTAGCCAAACATTTTGAAACTACAAATAGAAATGTGCAAACATGTGAATAGGTGATGCCAGGTCATATGACGCAACATCACATGATCTTTATTTTGTGATTTAGCTAAAAAAAAAAAATGCATTATCAACAAATATATTTAGAATTATTTGAAAGTTGTATGACATCATATGGCTGCAAGTCGTGTCATGTGGTAAGATATAATAATATACATTTTTACGACTTTTTATGTAGACAGAAATACATACATATATGAAAATTTAAGAAGTTGTTTTTTACGCTAAGGATTTTGAAAAAGTATTTTTTTATCAATACTATTATATATGTATATATATCACATGATACGAATATCAATGTGATATTTACAATAAAAATGTCCTCTATTTAATTGAAACATAATTTGTTTAAAATTGAAAAAAAAACTAGGTTAGAAGTGATATGATGTCATATCATGCAACACCTTGTCATGTGATATCACATGATATCCTCATTTTGAAGTTGTGTTAATTTAGTTTTAAATATATAATTTTAATACCATTCATATGATGTGATGTCAACTCATGTGATGCGATGTCATATGATTAATTATAATGGGAGATTTTTACATATCTCTTATAATTTTTGGTTTAATTCAGTTTGAAACGTTTAAAATCAGACATATATGCGAAACAAGGCATAAAGTATAACACACGAGCATCATATCATCTTGTGAAATTATTAGAAATTTCTCACATCAAAACATTCCAATGCATTGTAATACATCAAATATGGTATCACGTCGTTAAGAAAGATCTATTTTTCCTAGTAAAATCTCAAATAGATAAGCACTGAATATATATAAAAAATGCTAGGAATTGATAACTAATGCTTCCGCTGCTTCACATACCCACGCTTGACCCACTAACCAGCGCAAAGTGTGTAAAAATTAACCTGCCACAACTCAACTTGTGTAACCGAAGGAATCAACTGAGTTGTTGTGGTAAAAAACAACAGCCACACAAGCCAATACGCGCACACACACGCACATAATCGCACATTCAGCGGTATGAACTTTATCACATCATCTGTGTCGCTCATCACCTACTTTGAGTTTCTTACTTCCACGCTGAGTTGACCTAAATTTGAATGCGGCACAGTTACGGTTAAGCTGCTGTTATTGTTGTTGCTGTGGCTTTTTGCAACAAAACGCTTGAGAGGCGTCAGTTGTTGCAGGTATCCCGTAGTGCAGAGGCAAAAACAAAGCGCCAAAAACAATTTACCAATTTATGTGGCATGTTGCATAAACACACATATACACGCAAATGCGCCGTTGCACCGATGCACTGTAATGGGATGTGATGAGGCTGTGATTTGGCTGCGCCTGTAGCTGCTTTTTTGCATTTTCTTTATTTAAAGTTATTCATTTTACTCGCCATCTTCGCGTCGCTGGCAAATCACTAAATTTATTTGTTTTCAGATTTTAAAATATTTATTGCCGCGTTGTTGCATGTTGACGCGTCGCACTGCAGAAAGGGCTTGGAGCGGCGCGCATGTGCACACTTATGCATACGAGATTGTGGGATGACGGCTCGGTGGTGGTGATGCAAAGAAGATGCCAAGGAAGTGAGCTTTTAGGTGTTACAAAAGAAGAAAGGAACAAAATGAGCTGAATTTTGGTTAAACCACAAAGAAATCAAGAAACAAAATTAAACAAAAAATAAAAAAAGTAAAAAAAAAGTAAAAAAAAAGTAAAAAGCAATAATTCTACGCCTGTTGCACGCGAAAATCGCAAATAAATGGGCGATGGCATTAAACATGCGTCTACTGATTTTATTACAGCATCAGAGTGATGCATTATCGCTGCAGATGCCAACATTTGTTGTTGCTGTTGGTTATCTTAAGTACACTTTTGTTTTTTCTACTCTTGCATTCAGATGCTACAGAGTATTATAGTTTTGTTCACTTAACGGTTGTGCGTATCACCTAAAACTAAGCGAGATAGATATAGGGTTATATAAGGTTGTCAAATATCTCCCTACCGCTTTTTGGCTCTTTATTCAATGCTTTATAAAAAGTGTTACAGTAATTGGATTTAGGTCAAATATGCGCCGTTTCGTTTGATAATCTGTTTCCATCTTGACGGCAACTTCATAATTACCCCTCGTAGAAGCCCACAGCTTACTTGCGAAGAACTCGGACATCCACTATTCACCAGCTTCTTTTGAGTTCAACTTTGCATTAAAAAGGGCGTTCGCCATGGACAGGAACAGGTGGCAATCACTTGGCGATATGTCCGGACTATATCGCGGATACGATAAAACCTCCCTGACGAGTCATCAACGAAGTGTTTGATCTGACGTTGTCTTGGTGGAACACTACACCCTTCCTCTGGCCAATTCTGGACGCTTCTGCTCGATCGGCTGCTTCAAGCGGTTCAGTTATTCGCAGTAGATGGTAGAATTAAGCGTCCGGCTGTATCGGAGCAGTTCATAGTGAATGATTCTCTCCCAAACCCACCAAATACACAGCAAAACCTTCCTGGTCGTCAATTCACGCTTGACCACTGTTTGGGACGATTCACCGGCCTTCGACCACGACCATTTTCGGTTGATATTGTTGTAAGTGATACATTTTTCAGCAAGCTTTTTTGTGTATCCAGCCTTCTGCAGATGGTTTAAAATGAGTTGGTGACAAACTCCCATCTTCTGGGCGATGTCTAGAGAGACCACATGGCGGTCTAAGTCGATGTTTTCCATGATTTGATCGGTATTCGTCGTCACAGGTCTTCCGCCGGCTGGCTTATCCATGTTGTCTTTTTCACCCGCTCAGAATCGTCGAAACCATTCCTCGGCAGTGCGAAGTGATAGAGTGCCATCCCCCAAAATACTATTTCAAACCGAACTGCAGGTGGAAAGATTTAGATCCTGCCAGACTATGGTACTATATTTCTAACTGTTCTTTTCTATTCCACAATCGTTCTCCGCAGGTAAGATATGTTACCATATTAGGAGCAAGAGAGAAGTAAATATATGAACGGATTGAAACAACAGCAATGTAATGGCTTTCCTGAAGGTCCTTTGGTTCCGTAACTTTAAAAGATTAAGCAAATAATATGGATGTAATAGAGATCTCTAATATCTCAAAAAAATCTTTTTGGCAGTTACATATACAGTACATATAAGGTATACATTTTGCTTCGAGTGGGAGGTTACGAAAAATTCAATTGTCTCGAAAAAAGGCAGCATTTAAGCGTTGAAGAAATACAACAAAAGTGATCAACAAAAAACAAACCAAACAAAAAAAAAAAAAAACAACAAATCAATAGCGCATCACAAATACCACAAAAATTACAGGATGCGGCTCGGCGCTAAAAAGTGGAGAAAACGCGCAAAAAACATAAACAACAACACACAAACGGCAAAATGAATGAGTCGAGCAGTGCAGCGCCTTAAAACCAAATGCGAGAGCTCGATTGCTTGATTTTTTATTTCAACATAAATTTGTATGCATATATTTGGTGTTTTTGTTGTATTTCATAGAGTTTAGCTTGTTGGCTGAAGCCCTGCGGCTGAATTATTTAAGCCGACGAATTCAATTAGGGGCACCGCCGCAAACGCAGCAACAACGGTTAAGAAAGCAAAAACAACAACTATATTGAAAGCCAAAAAKACGAGTATATGAAACAACAACAACAATGTGCGAGTTTTAATGCCCTTACCAGATGAGGCGTTTGACTTGATTTCGACGCGACCAAATGCAGCGCAGAAGAAGAAGAAGCAGACSAAGCCGAAGAAAACAAAATACAACGTATGGGAGAAGACTGGGTACAACGCGGTTCAGYGGAGACTTGACGCAGCAGCAGGCGTGTTGGGAGTGTTGCAGTTGTGAAGAGGCGTCTCATCAAGCTGTTGTTGCATGCTGTTTGCGATTGTTGCAATGCAAGCGTATATGGTTGTTGCCAGCGCGGCAGTGATGTGGACGACAAATCGTGCGTTGGCGTTGACGAGATTTACTCTTTGATTTTTTGTGATTTTTTTTATTTATTTTTTGATTTTTTTTTTCTTGGCTTTTTATGCTAATGCCTTTTGGTTTCTTGTTTGAGGCTCTACAGTCTTCGGCTCAGCTGCTGTTGTGTTTGCTTTTGTTGCTCTTGCTTTATGATCGTCTTAGTGCAGCTGAGACAAGTGTAGTGTGTGCTTGGCGTACACTTCGTTCCGTTGCGCCGCCGGCTCATTTCCATTTSCACTTGATGTTGCAAATTGGCACTGCTTATATAAACAACACATAAACAGGGTGCTTGGTAATTAGGCGCATTAAACCAGGCAACTAGCTGGTCTCTACAAAAATACACAGTAAAATGGGTGACATGGTATTAGATGTAGAGAAAAATCTATTTTACAGGCAATTGGAGACTGAAGTGCGGTACTTGGTAATCGAGATACTTCGAGTGCCCAGCGTAATATTCTATTGAACGTACAAAAGCTCAACAAGTTTATTTAAAAGAAAAAGTTAATGAAATCCCAACTACTCACAAGTTATTAAGTAAAAATCAAATGTTTGCGGTTGTAAGGCAGACAGAATGCGACCGAGAATATTCCAGAATTATGTTCTTTTTTAGACCATTTCAAAAATTATTTCAGAAACTAGTTGTGGTATATTAGTTGCAGCTATAACAGCAACAGAAATGATTTTTTTTTTTTTTTATTTCAGATTCATCAAGTCCCTTATCAAGTAAGTGCTCTCTTGAGTTCCAGTAGTAATTATGAGAATTTTTCCATTCTTAATTCTACTCATGATTTTTTATTGTTTTTTGGAAGTTTATCAATAAATGAAGTATAGTTAAAACAGCAATTAAGAGTGAAAAACCTTAAATAATCTTGAGATTAACAGACACCCTTTATTTGCAGATGTTTTCAATTACCATATTGAATACGAAATATGGAACAGTTCAATTTTTTATTGGCAAGGTGGAATCAATTTGTTGTTCCTCTTGTTCTGCAAATTTTGAATTATTCAGTTTTMATATTTTTTGTTTGATAATAATTTGTATTTTGTARACAAATGAATTTTTGGAAATTCACACACCCAAAACTTCTTGCGAAAAGAGAATAACATTTATTTGCGGTTTGTTTTCAATGTACATTGGTGTCAAAATAATTTGSACTTATTGGATGTAATGGACTATTGCATAACATTGGCGACTCAAATTAGTGATTTTGTGTTGCATAATCGACAATTCACAACAAACAATTAGACTTTTGACGTAACGCTTGCCATAAAATTCTGAACTAAAAATGTTGCTGCTGTGAAATATTGAGGGAAATTGATATTTTTTAGAAGAAATTGCTATACTTGATACTAAAATATTCTTTGGAAAAGTCCAGAATTGAGCTACGCAAGCGGGTCTGTGGTTAAGTACGGAGAAAACRAATCTGCTTGTGTTCACACAAAAACACAAAATACCTCGCTTCTATAAATGTGACACAACTTTTACTCAATTAGTAAGATTAAAAGAGAGACTAGCAATGCTGTATRTATAGGTAAATAATCAGCACAACTTCGGCCATCTCTAACTCTCTTATGCACTCGTGCTACAAAGCTACGTAAGAAGATCGGTACAGCAGTATGATAGATAGGAGTAAAGATATCCACTTACTGGAAACAAGTGAAAAGGGTTCATAGGTGCGCTGCGTTGYGTATAACGGGATCTCTAAGAACCACTCCGATGGTTGCTCTTGAACTCGAGCTAAACSAATATATCTCTTCAATGAAATCTCCGCAGCAAAATCTTCGGAGCAACTACTGGTTGAGAGAGAATTTATATATGCAACCTTCGAACATAGCTCGATGCTTAAGGACTGTTTGACAAGCACGGACTRCATAAAACCACTTTTTAAGTGGGAAAGAAAGTTCAGTGTAAACTTAGAAGAACTCCAAAGCCAACATCTACATAGAAAGCCAAACAACATATAAGACAGTAACCTCTTATCGCATAGCGTCCTGAAATGCCTTCGGAAGCAGACACTAYTGAAGATTGATGCCAGTAATAAGYGACTTTCCCACTAATGGATGGATGYAAATCGCAAAGGCATCCATAACACTGTATAGTAGACAAGTCTTTACGATGATCTAAATAGAAACATAGTAAGGAAAATCAAAACACGATGTAATGAGCTACAAAGGCTACAAAGGTTCAGCAAAGGTCATGTGAAAAACGGTAGAACAAAGTACACAAAATTCTTAGTGACATTCGATATAATGGACTACAGGCACATGATTGGAATACTCACTGAACACAGTCTGATGCCGGCACACGCATGTAGAATAGGGCTGACAGTTAGCGATGACTATAAGAAATGCCAAGAGCAAAGAAACAAAGGAGTATTTTGTCGACTTGTCCTGCACAARCAAGGCAAAGCTTAAACAGTTGGGACCCCACGGTATTAAACACAGTAACAAGTGTCGATACTAAGGCCGCAAAGGCTATTGCAATTTATGTTCAACGCTAGAAAGAATGAATACTAAACTACGTGACGGTATCTAATCTGACATCGTTAAAACTTAACTTAAGACTTTGAGAAATCTAAAACCTTTGTACATAGCAAACATTTTAACAGAATACATGTTAAAATTGGAAGAGACTTTTATTTTTRTGACAAAGGGAAGTAAAAGTTTAGTCAATAACATAGAAAAGAAATATTTCACCTAATTAAGACCTAACTCTATCCAAACCTTTTTTCTATYATTTTCAGAAATCAATTTAAACCGAAGGCTTTCAATCAAGTGTTCTCGCAAAAAATCCACGCTTTCGAGGGCAGAAAGTKATTTAAATTTGATTTATTTTTGAAAAGAAAAGCACAAAATCAACTAATACTAACAGTATTAAAAATGTTAATCTGTTTTCAATAACAATRAATGGTAACAACACACACATAACGGCTTTCCAAAGTAAGCAAGAGAGATATAAACTGAAATATGTTTTGGATTTCAAAGCAGAAAAATTGTGAAAAGTGAAAAAGTTTTCTAAGAAAAACTTTTGCAACGAGAATTAGGACGAGTATTTATTCTAAAAATATTTTTTTTGCAAATGATCTCATTATAAGCACTTTCTATATATTTAATGAGAAATTAAATTCAGAGTGAAAGAAGTGAACACGAAAAAGCAAAAACAAATTGCGACAGGTTGAAATATAAATGAATACGCACACATATGTACTTTACGAGGATACMTTTACATAACCTGAGTTTCTTTGTTTTGGGTTAAACGCTGATGAGGTCTTAAACAAAACTAGCTGCTGAGTCAAGGGCGGTTGACAAATTCACTACAATGTAAGCGATAAATAACAACAACATTGCATACAAAACAAAATTAAAAAAAAAAAAAAAAAAAAAAAACAACGAGAGCAGCAATGGACAGTGAGGCAGTGAGGCGTTGACAAATTTACAAATGAACACAAATGCGTGCAACTGCCAAGTGGCGACAACACGGAAATGTGTTAATGGTACTTGCGCTCCGCCAAATAAGGCTGCGTAGTGACAGCGCCACAGCRCGCAGGTAAACACGTATGCAAAGTGTTATTGTTGTTGTGCATAGTTTGTTGGCGATAAGCTTTTCTTTGTGACTTGGCATGTGGAGTGAAATTAAGCGCATCGCGGCGGTCAACAAGCGCGACACGAGTGAGCATTGATATGTGCGTAGCGAGAGCGCGCATACACATGTACACAACTTAAAGTTAGTAAATATATATATGAATATATATATGTGTATGCATGCAAAATTGATTGCTGCAGGCGAAAAATGTTTCGCTGCTGGCGCAAATGACGGTAGCGCTTCGCACGCCAACCAACCGCCCAGCGGCCACTCAAAGGCGAAAGCGCTAACGCCAACAGTAATAACAGCAAAAAGAAGCAAGGCCAAAGAAATGTGGCATGCGATCGAGTGTGGCAATGCAAATCGTGTCGATTTGTTCAAATCAAATTGAAATTTACCGTAAGGTTGAAGAAGATCAACGCGCCGACGACGCCATTTGCGCGCGACGTTGCACGCAAAAGCACAATAAAAAAAAAGAAACAAAAAGCCGCTGATAAACCGTAAACAGCTGCAGCATTAAATACAACAGCAAACAACAAATCAACGGCAAGTGACCGCATTTGCAGGCGTGATATTTACTTTTAAGGTAGCTGGCGTGTCGCATGTGCCGCTATGTGCGCGCGCCGCCATGTCCACTAAATTTGGGGGTGGCGCGGTRTGCGCATGCGCTTTGCATGTCGATCGCGCTGAAGTCGGCGCGCGTAARCACAAGTCGTGACAACATGTTTTTCGGCATTTTTATCACCGCCGCCGCTTTAAAAATACTGCAGTTCGCGGTGACATCTTCGCCGCGTTCGTTGCTTAAGTCTTTCGTTTCTTGCCAAATGTAMGTGTATAGGCTGGTGTGGCACAACAAACACAAACAGCGGCGTGCTTGGCTTTCCTACATTGATTTGATGGCGTATTAATTAGTGACCGTTGGTTATTGCTTATACGCACTGACAGCTGCCGATTGGCGGCGCAAGTGGACGCACGCGCACAGCTACACATGCCAAGGCTTTGAAATATGTGGTGATTGTAGAAGTTAGTGGTAAATGCGTTGATATTTGGTGTACGAGTATATAAGTATGAATTAACAATATATTTCTTTGATATAAAGTTTATTTAAGCCGTTACTTAAGTTAGGCGAAACCCTTCTCAGTTCATAAAAAGCATRTTGAAATGTTTTAAATTATTTTCGAACTTACCCAAACAGTCACTCGTGTGTTCATAAATATTACTGGAAACGAGAAAACAAGAAAATGTAAACAAGAATAAACTTCAATTAGAAATTTCAACTTATATTGACCCATAGATTTTAGAAAGCAAAAAATGAATACGATAAATTTATATGAATTTGGTAAAATGCAAGAAAAAATCCTATTAAATAAAATAAGTAAATAAATATAAAATTGTATAATAACAAAAAACAAATTATGGTAAAAATAATGCTCGCTTCTCACATAAAAAATTTTATTAACTTTTGGCAAATAGTAAATGAGGAAAAGGCTTGGTCAGACCTCATATAGCATGGTGAATTCTTTGAAATTCACATTAAATTATTTTTGTTGTAAATGTATCTCCCTTTCTTTAAAATTGACTATACGCCCTGCCAAGAAAGTATCGGGAATTCTTGATTTAAATCTGCCGCTTATATGAAAAAGAGTTACATTTTGTCTTAGGTTGGTACAACTATCCTTAATTATGATGTTAAAAATTGGCGTGATCTGTCAACCAGTGTGTTTAGAGCAGCTATTTACGTCAGTCATCCTCAGTAGTGTTTGTCAAGTTTTACAATGACCGAAAATATCAATCAATATATTTGTGTTAAATTTTGTGTCTAATCGGATTGCAAATTAAGTAAAAATTAGATAAAAATTAGAAAACTTCCGGAAATGTTTGTTCGGTCTCAGCCGAGATTACTTAGCCACTTAGCCGTTGTCTTTACGAACTTTCCCTTGTCAAGCAACAGGCATCTAACCAACAGTTTATCATTATTTAGATATTCCCCTCAATCTAATAAATAAATAAAATTAATTTTTTAGTATACACTAATTTTTGATCTACTAACTATTTGACACATAATGTGAAAGAGAATATTGATTGATTATCTATGAAAAGGTTTAAAAATAAATAAGCGCAGCAAAATCGCCACTTTCAGCGGAACGAAAATAACAATGACCGCATCAAATCGTAAACTGGCTAAATAAAATGTCAAAGCTATTAAACGCAAAAAGAATAAATAGCTGACACCAATACCAACAACACTGCCAGCCACAATAACGCCACCACTGCGACAGAACAAATAGTAAACTCATTGCYGCAGACAACAACGCTTGCCGCTACGCCTGCGCTGTCACTCACAGACGTCGACCATCAAAGGCGTCAATGGCCACGGAGCTGTCAAGTGTGCTGGTGGCTGCGGTGACTCCATTTAATATTCATAAATATAAGCCATAAGAGTTTATGGTAAAATTCGCAAGCCATTTTTTTAAAAGCAAAAAAATAAATGAACGTTATAGAAACAAAGATAAAAGTACARCAACAACAGATGTGATTAACGAACACATTGTGTATGTCAAAAGCATCGAAAGGGYACAAAAGTAAATATACTCGTGTTACTAAATTGCTGAAAGCATAAGCGCCAGCCAACAGGTTGTTGATGTCTAAAGGCAAATAACAAAAACAAAAAMAAAATGCAGAAAAGCGTGTGTAATTATAAAAAAATCAACTTAACTGAAATCGATTGATCAAAATAATAATATAATTTAAGCAAAACCACCAACACAGTAATCATATGTATGTACATATACATATGTGACTGAGCTGTGCGAGTACATGAGTAATGGCCCAGCAGGAAAGTAAGACAGAAACGCAAATGATTGTGAAAAATAAAGTGAGATTTTGTTAAAATAATAATTTGGTTAAAAAKAAAAAAATATGTGACTAGTGCAAAAGTAACTAGTTGTGTAACTAGTTTGCCTGAAAACTAACGAAAACTATTTTAAAATTACTAAGTTAACCTTTAATGAAAAAATGTAACTAGTCCAATAGCGCCTAGTTATGAACTAGTTTTTGTATAGTTATGAAAACTTATTTAAAATTACTTAACTACTTTATTATAAGATTTCTTTTTCCAAGTAACTAGACGTGTAATTAGTTTGAAGTGAACTRTTCCCAATGTTGGTTTTATCTTTTTCTTTTTTCTAAATTAACCAAAAAAAAAAATTTTTAATTTTAAAAATTTCCAACTGGTTTACGCTTAACAGCACATTCACGCTCGTTTAACACCAACGACACTGCGCAATGTATGTGCGTTTGCATGTGTGCGTGTGTGTCAACATGACAAGTTGAAGTTTACACGCGTTCATTTGCGCCGTCAGGTGGTTTCTATTGATTTTTCATCTATTTTTATTATCATAATTTTGTTTGTTTTTATTTTTGCTTGCTTTAGCGATTATAGAACACCGACAGGTTCAACGTATTTTTTTACAAGTCAATAATTTTTTTTGCGACCGTGCTTCCTATGATTTAATTTGATTTTCCAAACGCCTTTGCATGTGCCTCGCATTTGGTTTGCTGTCAATATTTCTATTATTATTGCTTTTGCTATTGTTATTGTTATTGCCGTCTTAAGCATTATACCTGTTGCTGTTGGCAGGCGCTTTTTGCCATTCAAAAGTCGAGTGTTTTTATTCTTTATTTTATAAACCGCTTTGCTATATTTTTTTCTTGAACCAAAGGTGGGTGGCTGGCTCTTAATTGCTCAAGGGGCACTCAAATCATGCAACGCGCGAAAAGAGCCGAATTCTAACGACTTGCCGGGCTGACTCAAGCGCGGTAACTTGGCTTCCACCACGCTGTGGACAATATTATGTAATTATTTTTAATGCTATTGTTTTCGTTGTTTTCTGGTTCCTTGTTTTTGTTCTGCACTGCACCGCCTCTATTGCTGATTAGCATTTTGCAGCCGCTCGCATTAATTGAATATTAAATCGACTTCGCGTTCTCAGTGTGGTTTAGCTGCTAAAAGCGAATCAAAAGGAAACGCGCGAGTGTTTATTAAAGTTGCGAATTAAAGCATATTTCCTTAAAATAGATTTTATTACAATGGTTTAAGCGGACAGCGCTGGGAGTGTTGGGATAGCAGTGCTGGCGGGTATGATTGACGGACTCGTGAGGCTGTGTGGGCTTATGCTAATCACAGGTTCTCTTCGACAATGACTTCATGCTAATTTTGCCAAGATTTAATGAAATATTATTGTTTATGGTCAGTGTTCGCAGTTGTTTATGGATTTTTTTTTAGAACTATTATATTTTAGTGGGAACAAATCAAAGTATTAATAGTATTTAGTAAGAAAATTAATAATTTTTGAGCCAACAAAACCCTTTATATATAGATTATTAATTACACCCGGTAGACAACCATTTATGACTCAAGCTCTGAATTCATTAAGAAAACTAACTAATATTATTAATATTATATAAAAAAGGCCAGAACTAATGGTTCTAACTGTTTTGGCAAAACTCTTTTTTTTTATTCAACATAGTGCCCTCCAAGGGTGATACACAGATTATAGCGACCATATAACGTTTCGATACAATTTTTGAAGTACAATTTGTCCCTTGCTTAGGTCCCAGTTTCAGCGACCACACACACCACAACTCCTCATTTGATGAAATCTTCTTCCCAGCGAGCATTCACTTGAGATCTGAGCGCAAGAAATAGTCGCCGGTGGCCAGATCTGTGGAATACTCTGCATTCGGAAGCGATTCTAAGTCTAAATCATAGATTCTTGCCGTCGCATTCAGTAACTTGTAACACGGTGCATTATCCTAGTGAAACAACACTTTCTTTTTCTAGTTCTTTTTTATTGGCGGTTTCGGCCTCCACGCGGTTCAATAATGCTATGTCATAGACGCTGTTGATGATCCTYCTTTTTCATGGTGGTTAATAAATATTATTCCATACGCATTCCAAAATACAGACGGTAGAATTTTACTGGCCCTTTACTTCGCATTTACAGTCWTTAGAGCGGGTACAACGTGTGCAGTCCACTCGGATGACTGTCGATTGGATTTCGAAGTGAATAATATATATTTTATCAACATGCGAAATGTCTTTTTATCCATTTTTTCCACAATAACAGAAGTTGCTCACTCAAAATGTTATAAGTCACAAACTAATGTTCCGACAGCAAATTAGAAAAAATTGGGGCTAACTAAAAGCCTTCGTTMTCGTGGCGCCATCTATGAGTCAGGTACAAGGACTTTTCAGTWGACCTGCTAATACATATTTTTTCGCGGCAATTTTTTGTTTTTTTTTTTTTGTTCTAAAAAAAAAGCCTGAAAATGAAATCGACAATGAATGGCACTCACTTTGTTAAAAGATTGATCTGTCCACTGGGACTAAGATCACCATGGGTTTAACATTCAAAGGCAGTTAAGAAAACTGTGCTTGACACTTTATTATAGCTAAGTCAGAATTTTTGAATGACAACTAATCTTTATATTACTATATTTGGGTACATTAATAGCAAAGGAAGTTGAAAAGTTTTTCGATATCATGCGAAATCTGTTTTGAAAATTTTAAAACTTTGCCGCAAAAAACATTMCACATTCGTAAATTTTTCGAAATAAAAATTCAAAAAAAACATGCCGAATTTTGGTGTATTATTATTTCGTAAAAAAACAGTGACACCAACTTAAAGTAGTACCTTTAGTATTAATATGCAACCAATTGTAAGACCGTGGGATCTCCTGCTGAGTAAAATTGCACTAACTTTCTAACAGCGCTCCTTTAACCAGAAACTTTAACTTTCCCGCAAATTTTAAAGAAAACCCTTTTAATTCTTCTGCTGCATATGTAAATTTGTGTTAGTGCCACGTTGTTTTAAAAGCTCTACAAATTTCTTCAACAAACATTTCCTTCCRGCTGCTGTAAGGGTATGGTGAGTCTTCTGCAAAGTCGTTGAACCTCCGCACTTCTTTCAAAAAATGGTTAAAAATGTGGCAAAAGCTTACCAGCGGGACGATTTTGAAGGCAGCTAAGCCATAGTCTTTTCGCTGAAGAGCATTGAATCTTCCAGCAAGATTCTGATTCAGTATATAAGACAAAAACCGCACAGTAAAGARTTTAAGCAATATTCCTGGTTTTACAGCTGCTGGTGATTGGCCGTCTGAAAGCCCATATAGGGGCTTCATTGAATTACAGTTTGTGATCAGAGTAGCAGTAGACGTCCTGTCGCCCCACAGCAATTTGGAGAATCACTAAAAGTTTTTGGTTCGATCAGCTTTGTCCATAGAAAATGTGCKTGCTGATAATGAAAAATTACTGAATCGTTTGAGGGCTTATGTGAAGGCGAAAGGTAACCACTTCAAGCAAAATTTTTTTCATAACTCATTTTGATATRTTTAATTAAATAAAATTAACTTTATTACAAACTATTTTATAGTTTTTTTTTACAACACACTGAACTTGTAACASAACTTATGGTAGGTCTAAGTATATACGAACAAGCATTCACAGAATAATTTGAATTTTACCAAAATCGATCAAAAATTCGCTGAATATATTTGTAGATACTAATACAAGATACTAGTAAGTTTTTTATTCAATTGAATATGTCACCCTAAAGCACTTTGAAAGTTTTTTTGCGMGTAAAGGTAATTGGGTCAATCTTTAGAATTACTTTTTATTTGATGATGATGTTAGGTATTATTTAAGAATTCAAAATATTTAACTATAAAGATTTTTTGCAACGTGCTAAACTGCTAGTTAACCGGAATGCAGTCACCGAAACACCGATCAGATCGTTAAGAAATATTGAATGCAGAAATTTAGAGAGAGAGACTTTTGCGGGTAATGAAGCCAATACCTAGGCTCTTCAGTACCCTATAATTTTATGAATTAAGACTTCGTCGAATTTTCTATCAAGTGTACTGAACAACGATCATTAAAGTGTCAAGTCGCTGCCTAAAGTTAGATCCAAAGAAGTTAGAATTTTTGTTGGAAGAAACATTAATGTGTTATATATTTCAGCGAAATGCATTGATTATATAATTTCGAAAATGAGTAAATAATTAATTTATATTAGAAAATCTCTCTAGGTAATGACTGCTGCTGCAACTAAG
>NW_017535963.1:1275431-1277431 GCF_001853355.1 Bactrocera latifrons | reverse complement strand
ACACACAGTGAGCGCTGCCGGAGCGCTCCAGAAAGTAGAGTTTAATTATAGAGCATGTTAATAATTTCTCAATTGAAATTTTTATCATTCGTCCGGGTCGACAATCAATCATAATCGTTAAACGCCAACAAAGTTAAGGCGTGGGTCGCAACAACAACAGCAACAACAACATGCGACAGCATGTGGAGTTACATGCATGCGTATGTGTGAGTGTGTGGCTGCGTAAATTTTTGTTTTAGTTTTGTTTTTGTTGTTTTTGCTTCACGAGAAATCATACGCAACAGCGCGAACCAAACCCATTCCGTTTCGCTCAATCGCATCTAATTAATCACAAACAATAATCGAACTCTTACGATCCGGCGCGTATCGATGAACAAGTTGTGAACGCTTTACAACGCTGTAGACATGTCTCTCTATATATCTATGTAGATGTGTGTGTGAGTGTGTAAKTCATGCGAATAGTCACTGCTCGCGCAATGACAATGGGTTGAATGGCTTGCACAGGTCTACAAGCTTGTTGTCAGTTAGCTGCTGGAGATCGAAATGGATGTATGTATGTATACTAGGCTGGGTCAATAAACTTTAAAAATTTTTTATTAAACATTTCTCTAAATATGAGTTCTTAATATTATAAGGAAAATCCTCCGCTTTAATGGTTTCTATATAAGTAATAGGGAGCTTCAAACATTTTTTTAAAATTTTAGTGATTGATAAACAAAAAGTCCTACCTCAAGCCAGGCAGAAATTTTTAATGTTTGAAAAGTGAACTTTCTGAATATGTGATGGTAGTTTTTGAGAAGCGAAAATTAGTTGGTGAAATTTTAGTTTGAATGAAAAAACGAAAATTCCTATGTTAAATTTATAAAAACTAGCGACCCMTTAAAGTTAAGCTACAGCGCCTGGTTAGAGGGAGGATTTTTGGTTGTCAATCACTAACATTTGCGGGGGGGAGTTGGAAAAAAAAAAATTAAATTTTTTTTTAATTAAACATTTCTTTTTTTGAAGCACCCTAATAAGTTTCGTATCTTATAAATTCGAACGGTAAGAAGACGGAGAGTTCAATTTCCTACAAACTGATCGTTTTGAAGTGTCTACCAACTAATTTTTCAGAGCATAGCTAAAATGAAAAGCATCAGCGATTTCATTTTATCCACCCTAATGTGACTAAGATGTAGAAATGTATCTTTTTTAAACACTTTAGATATATTTATATTTAGGTATCTCATATTTCTTCATTTCTCTCCACACAATTTAGTTTTTAAAAATATATTAGTAATAAATATAGGCTAATATAATCAGAATTAGTTCCGGAAGGACCATATTGAATCGCAATATATAATTTAATACAAGGAGCGTTCCAAAGTAAACAGGACTTAAAAAAATAAACAGAATAAATGGTTTTCTTTGCCAAAATCTATTTATTTTATTCAAAATGGTATCCTTCTGTTTCAATGCAGCTTTTTGCACGGTCCAAAAGCATGTCGAGCGAGTATTTAGCTTAGAATGCCGGTGTAAGCGTTTTGAATGACCTCTACGTCTGCATAATGCTTTCCTTTCCTGAGCAAATGCATTTTTTCGAAAAGGCAGAAGTCGCACGGTGCCATATCAGGTGAATACGGGGAGGGGTTTATGGTTAAAATGTGATTTTTGTTCAAATAATCGTTCTTCGAATGTTGGATTCTGCGCAATTTTTCCTCGTCACTCAATTTGTGCGGAACAAACTGTGCACACACTTTTCACACCAATCCATGAAATGTCATGAAGTTCCCACTGGGCAATCGATAAAGGTAACAGATTCTAACGCAACAGTCGACATATAGATGGCGTCACTTATATTCAAAAAGTCGCCTTTGCTTTGGAACGCACCTTGTACATAAATTCCTATAAATTAAAAAATAATTTTAACCATACAAATGGTAAGGTAAGAATTGTTCAATTTATCGCTTTGCCACTGTGCTACTCAGTCATTCAATTTTTTGTCGTGCAAAAGTCAATAATTG
>NW_017535963.1:1259468-1274988 GCF_001853355.1 Bactrocera latifrons | reverse complement strand
GGTAAAGAGTTGTGCGCAGCGCCGAGTTCGTTGCTTAAGTCTTTTGATTGCTGTCAGTTGGCGCTGCCGCGAGTCTGAGGGATGGCTGGCAGCGCAATGTGGCGATCACGAATTCTTGATTTTGACATTGCCGCGCATAATCTTTACATGATTTCGGCATGTACACTTATTTTTTTATTTTTATACCTGTCTCTTATACACATCTTTGATTATATTTGTGAATATATATATATAATTTGCTCTTAGAAACGCCAAGTTTATCAAAAATAGCCAGAAACAAGCAATTTTTGCAAATTTAGTATCGAAACTGAAAAACATTTCTCATAATTCACTAACAATCTTTCAAATAATATACCACAGTTTTATTATCAAAAAATCCATTAATCTTGGCAATTAAAGACTTGCCGAACTTTATGTAAGGCCTTGCCCAGAAAAAATWTACCGCTTTTGGCACAACAACTGACTTACCCGAATCAATCGATCAGCCGCCAGCTTTGACATTGCATGATTTACATACACGAAATCGACAGCCGAAATCTTAGCCGTGATTAGCCGATATGAGAACTTTTCCTTACAAATACTAATATTAAGAACATTAATTAAAAGGCAATATCAAGCATGGCATACAAATATACATACATACATATATACAAAGAGGCAACAAACGCTGAAGCTGAGTGACAGCCAGAAAAKGGCAAGCAACACGTTTTTGGGTAAAACACGTTAAAAGCATTGACACTTTTGTTGTTATTCTGTTGCTGCTACTTTATATATATAGATAGAAGCATTTTTTTTATTATTTTACTATTTTTCAGCTCCTCTGTTTAGCTGCTTGGTTATTAATATTATGTCCTACCTGTCATACTGACATTAATTGAGTAATTTATATTGATGGCGTTAGCTTGTGAGCACGCCAGGCAACTTTGTAGCAGCGCATATGCTGAAGAAAAATTTGCAAGAACTAGCGTCGGCAGTGCGCTGCAATGGCGATCATCATCAGCGACAGCCACGCTGGACGATCAAGCTAAGAGCTGTCTCTTATACACATCTAGATGTGTATAAGAGACAGCCCTTGCCTTACTGAAGCAGCTAAATAGCTGCCTTTACTTGCCGTTTTGCATATATGTATGTGTGTGTATGTATATTAAAATATGAGTACAAGCTGGCGATGTWGCATACTTGTGTATTAATTCAGTCATTTAGTGAGCGTGCTTATGATAATGTTGATTACGCGCGACATGAATTCAATTAACACTTGTCAGTTGTGGCAGTTGCATGACTGCGCGCGCTTTAAAGTTTTGCTCCGCTCATATACATACAAACACACACAGCACTTATGTATTCATATCTACAGGTAAAGAGTTGTGCGCAGCGCCGAGTTCGTTGCTTAAGTCTTTTGATTGCTGTCAGTTGGCGCTGCCGCGAGTCTGAGGGATGGCTGGCAGCGCCATGTGGCGATCACGAATTCTTGATTTTGACATTGCGGCGCATAATCTTTACATGGTTTCGGCATGTACACTTATTTTTTTATTTTTATTTTATTTTTTCAAAATAGTAATAATAATAATAACGGGCTGTTTTATATTAAAAAGGGGCGGTAGTTGGTTTAAAGCCATCGTTTAGCATTCGGTGAACTGATGACATGTTGATAGCGCATGTTGTAGTTGTGATAAATATTTTTTTTGTTTATTTTCTTTTAGGGTAGGCTATTTTCATGCTATTTTTGGAAGCTTTCATTTAYTTTGAATGCTGAAATTGATTTAGGTGCAACTGAGAATCGCTTTGGGTACGGCATTATGTAATAATTTTGCACTGACAAGGCCAGCCAGCTGAACACGTTGTTAGGAAATTAGAACACAACATTTAAARGTTTGAYTTTGTTGCTAAWGAAACATWGATCTGTAACTTATAGGYAAGGTTCAAGTRTGCGGAAACTAGGGTGGGAATAGTTGGTAGAGAAAAATTGTCAAAATAAGTATGGAAAGTACACAAAAAGCAATACTTTTGATAAAACTAATTAAAATTGGCATTAGCTTTATAGTTTCTCAACATTAAGGAACATTTTRTAATTTTGAACTTTTTTATGTTCATGTAAACTCATAATTTAAAAAAAAGAAAGAAATTTATGAGAAAAATTATGCCGAAAGCAAAGTGTTGATTCTGAAGAAGACATAGAATCACAGCGTCTGTTTGTTATTCTTAAATCTCAAAAGAATGATTTCTGGTGAGCAAGTTAAGGTCAGAAGTTTTGGTATCTTTTAAAGCAAATCCCAAATCATATCACAAATATATAACTAAAAGTTGAAAGATCGCTAGAATAGTGAGAAAATTTTTGAAAATATTTTCAAAAGTTAAATAATTGATAAAAAAAAACCTCATATAAAATGAATACTATAGCGTAATTCAATGACTCTACATAACACCTTTGCGCCAATAAATCGATTAGGATTTTATATGTTTCTATTTAGATATTTTTACATATTTTTATTTTTTTTTGTACAAAAATTTCATAGATTTACTTGAAGACATCTTAGCTAAGTTGTTCTAGAAGAAGCTCAATGTTCTTGGGATTACTAATGTTAGGTGCGAGACTTTGATACACTAAGTTAAATACACATGCGCCTAAATGTAGACAACACTGATCATGGTAATATAATAATATTAGGTGTGGGAGCTGACTAAAAAAACTAAAATTCACGTGCTCCTAAAGGTAGGCAACATWTTATTTTATTATTTCAATAGTCTATAAAAATACTAGAAATGTAATTTTGACTACAAAAAATTGTTAAGTTGCTATAAAGAATGCTCTTAACCGTAAACAAGAAACAGAAACATACTGAATGCCCTTCAAAAAAGTAATATGTGATTTCGCTCGGTCTTGGACAATTTTTTAAGAGTACCAAGTTGCTGAAAATAAGAGAAGAGCTTGATTTTCATTTTGGTCGATTTCAAAYCAACTGATAGCAAATTATTTCTTATCGATAGTTGTAAAAGCTGTTAGGTGTTTCGGAAACAAACTTAAAATAATTATTGCAATCTATTTTCAAAATAAAAAGAAAATAATAGAATAAAACAAATTTAGTATTTTCGAAAATTAAAAAGTTATGCTAAAAGTTGCCSATCATTCAAAGCCAGCTCTCACCGCAATGTAGGTCAGCGCCTACTTTAGCTTCATGCCGATAGCCTAAAGTACGAAACAGCATTTAATTTAGAATTATGAGAATATTTTCCACAACACTCCACCTAACCCGCTGTGCCTGGAGGTTACAGTAATACCTCAATAACGCAGAAACCTGCTTACGAACACCGAAATGTGCCACAAAACTGCAGAGTTCTAAGCSCTAAGCATCCTGTGTCGCCAAACAGACAATTTATTGCCAGAATAAACCATTCATTATGAAATATTAAAAATGTGTCAACCATAACTTCCAATCAACGCGCCAAAAACCAATAGATAGCTATGAGAAGAGAACCCAAACGTGAATACAACACAYACATATGTATGTAGAAGGAAGAAGTAGAAACGCCTGCACTGAGACCCAATGGCCAACAGTCAGATGTGATGATCAGCCAGGCTTATAAATAGTTATTTGTATTTATATGAGTGTGAAACATATGCGCCGCTTGAGACTCCCTTTAGGCAGCGCGGTGCGGTGGAACCGCGAGCACTCACATTTCATAATAAAATTTATTGCCATCATTTAACTTCAGAATCTAGTGGCTTTCGTTTATTCTCCTGCCTCGTGTGGCATTTGCGCAATTTTCCGCAACTACTGTTTGACAGCCACTTTATTGCAACGAAGGAATAAGGCAAAAACAATGAGCAGGAAATTGCGCAGAGGAAGAAAGAAATTGCCTGCTATGGCAGCGGTGACGCAGCTAATGGCGGCGCAAGCGCGGTCGGCCMGTAAGCGCTGCAACGCTGCTAACGACCCAATGCCCTCTTTGCCATCTAACCGTTCGGGTGCAACAAACACCATACAGCCGCTCAGCGGCTTTCAACTTGCAACGCGAAGCATTTGACTTGACTTGGCTGCCACCTTGCTTGCCACCATTGTAGCTTGGCCAAGAGCAGCGCGGCGTGTGAGTGTGTGGTTGCTTCATGGCGCTCGTTGCATAAATTCATTTAATTCAATAACACCAATTCACATGAACAGCATGAAACAATAAATAACGTTATTAATAAATAATAATGGTAATAAAAAGTGTTGGCTACCTGTTTTCATCATTGCCACCAAAGCACTGTGCTAAGACGTCATTGATGCAACGTAGAGTTGCAAGTAGTTGGCAAGTGGTGGATAGTTAACAAGCTGGTGTGTATGGGTGTGTTAGTATGCTGCAAATTAGAAATTTTATAKATAAATTGGTTTGCTGTCAACAATTATAAGTTTGGTAGCGCGTGGAGACTCGTCTAAACTCAAAGCCTTCATTAAATTTATTCATACAATATTTATAAAAAAAAACAAATTTTCGACTTCCTATTGCTTATTCCAACGCACTGTATAATTTCACATTAGGTCTGTCTCATCAATAAGTGTCAGCTATGATGAGTCTAATATCGTCCCCGATCTGTTTATTAAATTTATCACATGCTGTTTTTTTTTTTTTTTTTTTTTGTTTGTTTGAAATCTAAACAAAATTTAGTTTTTGTCGTTCTAAAGACTTTAACCTCTACTCATCAACCGATAATCGTGGAACCAAAATTTGGTAAATTTTGTGGCCTCTACTTAATAAAGGCGAATTGTTGCCTACATTTAGGAGCATTTTATCATGGACACACACCGAAAATAAGTGCCGTTCTATAGAACCAAAAACTGATCCTAAGGCCACCGTTTGGGTAGTTATCAGATATTTTGGTATAGACTAATATATAATACTAATTTGTATTAACAGTGAAATCTGCTTAAATTCCCATAAAATTTTCAAAATATCGAATTTTTTAAGCCTCTAAAGCAGGGTCCACCTWAAAAGACAYGACTGAAGGAKCAATGRAGATATCGAAATATAACYAAGCAGAAAGCGGTTTTTATGATGTGGCAACAAGAATCAAAAATTGATTGAAATCGGAATGAACCTTTCCAAAATTTCTAATACTGAACATAAAGAACTGAATTCCAAGAGTTGAAACAATATGGGCACCTTTCATAATTATAAAGTATGGTACAAAAACTGAGCTTTTTGAGTTAGCTTAATGGAATAAAATTGATATTTTCACTGGTATTTATGAGGTCAGGTGCTAACAATTACTCTCGCATTATGAAAAATRTTTTCTAGTATTGACTTCATATATTGTATATATATATCTGAAGGCATAGTGGTCAGACTCCTACCTCTACTCTACCTCAAAGAAAATTCTCTTGTGCCTTGATATTGTCAGCTCACATACATTTAATAGCAATTCATATGCRTGTTAGCAATAATTACATATCGTGAATGCTCGCATCTGCCGTCAATTRCAATAATACGTTTGCGGAAACACGCTTCAAAGTTTACAGATGCATCAAAGGTGTCAACATGAAATATTGCAAAGTATTTGTTGGGAAAAATCAGCTTAAAAAATAAGATACTCATCTTTCCTACACTAATAAATATTCAATTCATAATTAATAATCTTCCACAATGCGTGCCATCAATCATCTCATCGATGCAAATCATCCTAATCGRCATTGACAATGACAGCTTTAGCAGCAGCAATGCTTGGCGGCAGYCTCTAATGATTCATAAATGCATATGAGAAACCGCTGACAATTGCTTTGAGTGCTGATCGCCGTCAATTAATAGCATTTAAAGCCAGTCAAAGTGTTAATGCACTCACGTTCGAAGTATCATAATTATTTGTGAATATGTACATACATATATAGTATATATATTGTACAACTTTTAATTAATGCCACTGCGAGCGCATCAAGCGTCGAAAACTGCCACTAATTAAGCCATCTGTGGCGTGCACACAGCGGTTGCATTGCTTTAACACTTGCAACGACTTCATTAACAGCGCATATATGATAACTATATGTATATAAATATAATACAATATATATATACTATATTAGCAATTAAATGCAACTGTTGCTGTTCTGTCAACATTTGAACTGGTGRTGGGGACGCATGAACGAATCGTTGATGAATGAATGACTGATGACTTATTCAGCGCGGCGCAATCAAGTGTGTTGCACTTGTGTGTGAATCAACGCCAAGTGGTTGACTGTGTTCATGTGTACATTTAAATTGTCATGTATGTATGTGTGTACGTTTATTGATAAATATAAATGCTCATATGTTGATGCCTGATCGTGTGATRGCGGTGACACTTGGCTTCACGCCGCCGCAGGTGGCATTTCGCGAGCACATGTGTCTCCACATGCCAACCAACTAGAATAAAAGTGCAACGAGGTTCCACCGAATTTGTCCGCGAGTTTTATTTTCGGAAAAGGCGTTAATAATAATCACATAAGATGAAAGTTCCAGTGCTCTTGGAGGAGTGACTGAAAACTTTATTGGCTTTCAAAATAATATAAAGATAATAGATAATTTTCTACTTTCAGGAAAAGTATTTAGCTCAGAAAATAAAAATAATGGCAGACAGGAAAAAAATTTCGACTTTGTGAGAAAGTGTCTCCTCTGAAGAAATATGAAAAAGGCTYTCTCAAATATTCAGAACTTTACAAATATTATCATTGAAACTAGAATTTTAAACGAAACATGGCCTACATTTAGGAGAATCCCGTCGAAAACACACACCAAGAACCAAATTATGAGAAGGTGCTTTGTCTGAAGAGGAAGAAGAAAAAAGCTCTCTCAAATATTTAGAATTTTCCAAACATGGTCGCTGTAACAGCAATTTTACATAAAACGTTGCCTACATTTAAGAGAAATTTACCGAAGACACACACCCAGAACGGAATTACAAGAACTTTTTTTACTGAATAATTAATGAAATTTTCAAAAACTGTTTATATAAAGAACAAACCATATGCAATTTGAGACCTTTTACATAAGGAAACTATCTTCATCTTAATAAATATATGTTATATGGTAAGTTTATGAGATTTGAAGACCGTCACGCTTCTGAAATTTTATTCATTACCAAATTTTGCTGATTTTTTTTTTGACACTTTGGCATAGTTATGGAATATCACTTCCTAATAATCACACAGATTGAAATAATGTCGCATGAAAACTATTTTGACAAAACTKTAGATAGTCATAGAACTGTCTTGTCGTCCTCGTTGAAGAACATTAGTATAGGTTTCTATTCAGTACTATATCTTGAAGTGTCAATAGTATTGTCCAACTTTTATCAGAATAATAAATTGCTATTAAGAAAAGGTAGTTTTCAAGTACCGTCACAACTTTTGTTATCTACATCTTATAGCTGTTAACTTTTTACTTGTTGTAAAACTCAAAACTATGCCATTATCTGAGTACGCTTTACACTAAGGACCATATTTTTGAAGTTTCAAAGTGTAAATTCTACTGAAAAAATTACTTAATTTTGCTTTTATATTTTTATTTAGACTTAATCTTCCACTAGTCTTCTCACACCCTGTATTGAACAGTTTATTTTAGTATTTTCAAATCGTCCCGATGACTGCAATTTCATGGTCAATGTCACTCAGTTTCATTCTCAATGTATAAATTACGACTTATTACGTATTTCTATTAAGTTACTTTAATATTTAATTACAGAGAGAGCTACATTTGTATTCTAATGTTATATCAAAGGAAAAACCAATTTTTGTTTGATATATTTATTCACATTATGAATCTAAGAAGAGAAACTGTACAAGAGAGTTCATCCCACCTCAACAGCACATTAATTTCTTTACTTAGTGCGAAAAGGGTAACTATCAAACCTCACAAAAAAATATATAAAAAAGCGCTTGAACTTTTAAATGTGATTTTCCTGCGCGCCGAAATGTAGGCAACAAAAATTACAATTTCAGCATAGCGGGATAAAAACTCAACAGAAAACAATTATTCAATGAAGACTGCTAAATCAGAGATAAAGGTAAACAAAGTCCTAYCACATTGGCTATATTGAAATTATAAATTTTGTAACTTTTGAATCTTTCTTCAATATTTCTAATTAAGTTAAATTTTCAAAAAAATTATTAAGAATAAAACTAAGAGTTCAACAAATCCAAAGTACGTWTAGTAAATTTTTACAAGCGCTCAATAACTTTTCTAAGCGCTTAGGCATTTCTTTTCCTCACTCCTCCGACTCTAAACTTTGTGGTGCGCACGGGACAGTTCGAAAGAAATTTGAATAAAACGTGACTCGAAAATAGTTCATATCTCGTCGTCGCCGRACACTTGTATGCAGGCATGTACACACATAAATACCCGCAGTCTATTGATCGATCTATGTAGATATAGTATTGTGTATACATATGTGCACATATGCGGCTTGTGGCTACCTGATATTTAGCAGCATGCAAAACTATAACCCATACATATGTACTATACATAAGTAAGTATGCAACATTGCCGTAGAACGCGCCGCTGCCAATCGAGGATCGCCAACCGCCAACTGCCAACTGTGGCCTCCTGCTGTGCCTCGTAAGCCTGGTTGCTATTAAATAAGTCGACGGCTGTTACTGGCGGCCGATTTGACTCGCCGTCATCGACGCGTCGGCGCATAGGTGCGCGCTTAGTCAATGCTTGTAWGAAAGAATATTTCATCTAATGTTAGCAATCTGCACTTGTGCCATCGACCGCGCTCACTCAAACGGCTACGCTTTAGCCACACAAACGCGCTGTGTTCTAGTRGCGCGCGGCTGCGCTGRGCGCACACGTCAACGGCTGTGCAGCTGTGCGCTCAGATGAGCAGCCAGCGATATCCTCTTCATTATTGCTGAGATGCGGTGCGGCGACAAAATTGGCAACACATACGAAGGTATGTATATGTGTCGCTTGCGGTGTGTGGGTTTTCCGTTATCGCYTTTGATTTAATTTTAAAGCTCCTGCCAATTCATTGCTACCAATTTCGCCACAAAATCCAAGCAATTTTCKTTCTTTCGAACTTTATTTGTTTTCATTGCGCCAAGTGTGCTGGCCCACTGACTCCATAGGCTCGACTCGTGCATACATAGAAACTCATATATATGCCCAGCTGCTGTCCGTTACATATGTTGATGTGATCATGTAAATTAGTGCACGCTTCACAGTTTCAACTGTGAAAATTTGAAAATCTGCAATGCCAAACGCCAAACGCTTGGAAAGTTCTTATTTAGTAAGGTAGCTTGGCCAAGAGTTGAACTTCACGTTGCCGAGCAAATGCAAATGACAGCAAGTTTATATGCAGGTATCCATAAGCGGATGTTTAGAGGTATATAGAGGGTGGTTCGTTAGTTGGTGAGGTAAATTTAGCAAAAATATCGAAGCCTTGGTTCGAAAAATCGAAAATAATGAAGGCACATATCCAACACCTCTGAGACAATTTAAGCCTCCAACTCAACAAACTGCTCTGCAATGGCTGCTAATAATCATATTAGCTTTTACTATTGCCATGAAAAAGTGGGTCAATACACTGATGCGCTACCATGCCACCATAGAGAACTTTGCCAGTTTGAAGTTCCTGCTGCCTGAAGAAGCCGAAAAGGAGAGGTCGCTGAGTGTGAATTGTGGTACGAGATGAGTTCCGGCCACTAGGCTTAAGGGCTGCAGTTTTGAGGTGCCACTTCTACTTTGCCGAAATTTTCTCCCGCGTCAAACGAACACTGACTTTCAAGCTATCAAMAGAGTAACCACTTTATTCTAAGTGCAAAAGAACCACCCTTTATACTATAAAAATCTCCATGGGCACATACACTAACAGCGCACTCGCCAGCAGCCGATACTCTTCTGCGATATGTTAAAGCGCCGTTTTGTAGTTAATAAAAGCAAAGCGATTGCCATCGGGCTCCGGCAAGCAGCGCATTGGTAGTGGTAGCAGCTTTAGTGACCATCACGCGATAAGGTCAATAGTAATAGCGGCAGGGAAATTCATTAGATGCAAATACGAAATCTGGTTCACTAGTTTACGAGCACTTTTTTGCCGATCGCCAAAACTGCGACAATTTTTAGTTGACGAAATTAACATTTCCAAACATTACATAAACACACAAACGCGTATAGATTAGTATGTAAGTATGTATGAGGACACATGCGGAAGAATTTCAGAAAATATTTAATTTAGTGTTTTTGTAGGCAGGTAATACTGTACTTTATTGTGATATGCATTGAGTGTGGCTTATGTAAAGATACTGAATGATGATATGAATTAAAGTATAGGATATGGAGGATATACGGATAGGATTTTGCAGAGCTGTAACAGTTGTTAAGGAGTGGAATGATTCAAGGTATGACTATCACTGCTGTTGTTCCATAWCGGCTTTTAAAATTAGTTAAGGAAACTCATATTGGTCAAATAAACTCTCAACTAAGTAAGTCTGTACACGGGCTATTCAAAACAACCAAACCTGTGAATGCGTGGGAAGATTGGCGAGGTAACATATAATATGCTATAGCAGTACAAAATGAGTTATTATTTTTACTGTTTTTAACTTTAAAAAATTCTTTTAAGTTATCACTTCAATTCTAGAGCTTTAGTGATTCGAAGCTGTGGCTGAAGCAGGAGTCAAGACAATATTAGCAGCAGTGCTAAGAGAATCCTACTCTATAAGTAGTGAAAACTACGCTATATGTACCAGCAGAGAGTAATGGTCTTTGTCGAAATCTAAAATGACTTCCACAAAGCTGCAGATACCGATCTTGGCATTCGAGATGAGAAATAAAGAAAGAACTATAAGTTGGTATATTCGCACAAAAATAGTTGATCCATGTCAGGTTCTATCAAAAGTAGCGCAGGTGGAGTGTTGAAGATCTATTTCGAAGCATAGTTTTGGACTAGCTGTTGAGTCTAGTATAGAGGATTGACGATCTGAGCTTCGTCGGCTGCTTGTTTGTCATTTCAGTAGTGTCACCGCAGATAAACTGATGTTGAAGCGACAGAGTAGAATAATTGGTAGTTGTTGTTCTCAGTAATTGCTTCCTTAAGGGTGTATCACTGTATGAATATATCATAAAAGCAAAAAATCAAATCAAAAGTACTAATGATATTATTTTGCAGAATCAGCTATTGTGTGCTGTGCTGTGACCCTCTGTCTAACAAACTTCCTTACCATTTATTGAAACTTTACAAGAAGAATTCATAAAAATATTTAAATTTAACCTGAGTGTGAGCAGCTCATTAAAATATATATTTTTTTCACGAATTTCCATTTCAATAGAAATCGAACTCATTTGTGGTCATTTAAAAGAATGTAACAAATAATTCGTCACACCTAAACTGTTAATTTGAGCAAGCACTTCAAAATCGAGATAAAAACACACGAAATTGTATAATATTAACATAGCAAMAACAACAAGCAACAACAGCGAGTAGCAAACAGCGTAGCTATCGGCAATTAATACAAAGGTGCGATAAATCTTGTTGCATAAATTAAGCCACAAACAGACGACGGTGCGTTTTTCTCTCTAATTCTCTAATTTTACAAATGGTCTGCGCTTTTTTCGAATTCTTTTTGCTGTTGTTAACTAATTTGTCGCGGTCTTAARCTACATATTATTTAAATTGAAACTGAAGCACAATGGCGAAGCAGAGCCGAAGCAGCTGAAGCTGCACATTGGTTTGATGAGATTGAATTGGCTGATGTGATGCGCGGCGAAGTGATGTGATATTAATTATACACACACTCATTTACACTTATATACTTATGTATATAGACACTCTTGCTTGCGGCAGCGAACTCAGACAGTTTTGATTTTTCTACCATGATTACCAAATGGAGTGATGTGATTCATTACAATTCGTATTGAATAGGAATATGCATGTGTGTGTAATATGTGAAGGGTGCCAGATGGGGTATGAGAAATGAGTGAGCGCCGCTCATAAGCATAATACCGAGAAATCGTCACGCTGGMCCATAAACAATTTAACCACCAGACGCAACAACATAATAATAATATTAGTCGTAATAGCGAGTAGACAAAGCGCGCCGCTCCAACCACCATRCATGTGGCCTTTATGCCGATGTTTTGACGAAGCTGCGTCAGATGACGRCGATGACGGCGTTGACCATATCAATAAGATATCAAATGAGCGTAACACAGCATTGAATAATTAATATCAAATGAATAATTTAAATGAACATAAAAATACAAATTTAAATTATTGATTGAGATCAAACACGTATGTTCGTTGTGTGCCATACTCAACTCATTTTACAATATAAAGGGTGTTCAGAAATCTATGGAATGCTGATAACACAATTGAATTGGGAATATCTAGTAGTTGAGGTATTATTATTAAAGAACGAATGCTAAAATTGCACTGAGTCAATTGAATCAAATTCAAAACTGCTATAAGAACAACAAYAATGMAATATAAATGTGCAGAAGGGCTGCTTTTCTGATTTATGAAAGCAAATTCCTAGCGGCAAAACACCCAGAAAGCGATTAAAGGGTTACATGTGTTTACGRGTTATAAAAAATCGATTTTCTATTATCTTATTAAATTTGAGARTCTGTAGAATATTGTCCTACAGTTTAAAATTTTTCAGTGTAATAGCTTARGAGATATAGCCTTGAGAAATCGTGYGCTCGAGGATAGCTAGGTGCGCCGTGYTTGAACGCGATTTTCTCGAAGATGTGTTTTTGATGTCGGTTCTCGACAACCACTCAATCGATCTCCGATAACMGCTAATTGAAAAAAAAAATTTCGCGGAATTTCGCTGAAATTTTATTTATTTTTAATGTCGGCCAAAATCCAGATTTCAGTTTTTTTCCTTCGTCCAAATTCTAAGTTCAGGTTTTAACCAAAACACCTATTTTGTCACTTTATTGATGATCCTGTAAGGAGTTATCCAGCGTCGCAATGGTCGAGTGCAAATTTTTTTTCAAAAATTTCAAATTTCTTTGATATTCGTGTATGTTTGTAAGCATAAAAAATTCTAATAAAATATTTAAGTTTATATATGAGACAAAAATTATTGGAAGATGCTGTTTTTTACACGAGGAAACCCATATAACTCTTTAATCCAAATACTATTTTGAAACTGAGAAAAAAATTACTTCATTTACAAGAAGGTCAGGTATTATTCCAGCTTCTTTCCAAACTTTGTCCCTGAAGTTCTTATTTCTACCGAAGCCTTCTAATGAACAGTTCAGGTTTCGGATCCACAGTCTCTTTAAACTATGCTATCTTTGTTTGTCTATTACTTTCGCTAGTATTGCAGCATGACCATGAAATTAACGTAAGAATGTGTTTAAACTAAGACTAAACTAAGTTGTTCATAAAATGTTGTTAAAAGACTTTTTACATTTCACGAGTTTGAAAGAACGTTTAGTTCTTTAATCGTCTCTTGATTAGAGTAAATTTTCTCGGGTTTCGCTATTATCATCCTGAACCTATCGAAATTTATTCAATAATTCCTTTAGTAGCTTATTTCGAATATTTCATTTATTTCAGATAAACAAAGAAATCTTATTTACTGAATCGTAAGACCTTTACAAACGATAAAGATCTTTGAGCCTATCACAAACTTGTTGAGACGGCTAATGTCAGTTTMAGCTATATATTATGATTCGCCAAAGGTAAGACTACTGAAATGTCTTAGCCTCAGATTTGAAAAGGAGAAAGAAGTGCCTAATGATTCCACTCACCATTTTGAACTTTACCACATGAATGCCTATTAGACAGTGTCCAGTAAGAACTGCTACAATTGCGGCAAGATGAACTTCGCTCCAGGCTAGTAGTTCAAAGAATCTCCTATGTTATATTCTAACTCGATCCCATTACGATGTGAATGGTGCAATGGTGCYTCCTATATGTGGCCCATCAGCTTTGCATCTGTCAGCGATTAAGCTGTGACCAGGCGTCCAACATAGTGTGATGACCAAACGTTGTAGCAATGAATGTGGGAAATCAGTTGAAATTTTCTTTAGATAACTCTTTATAAATATTGTTAAACTAAAAAATATTTTTTTATTTAACTTTAGAACACCCCTYATAAAATGTGTACTCAGAAACAGAAATTTTTATATAGACAAATTTATTTGGACAATAGCGTAACAGCATGCGGCAATCTAAGCAATATGAGAGTCATAAAATCAAAAGAACATCAAAATATAATTTGAATGRCTGTTGGTACAACAAAGGCTTAAACGATTCAAAGCGGCAAGCGGCAAGTAACACAAACCACATACACACACGCACACGCATGAGAGCAACACAACAGCAGTAGCCGCACAGCAGCGWCAACAAAAGCGGCCAGCTACTTGCYGGTGGCARCTACAGCAACAACTATCCACCARCAGCACCAAAGTCACCACCGCCACCGGCATTCRCATCATCATCCGCAGCTTTGCGCAGTCGGTAGTGACAATATTAATTTATTTAATTTATTTTATGATTATGGCTTTTTGAACGTTTGAGATAAGCCGCCACAAAGCGTTGCCACTTGCATAWATTTGCATTTTAATTTGTATTTGTATTTGTTTTATAACTTATGACCACCTAATCAGTTTGTTGCTCTATTAAAATTGACTACAGTGATTTGTACAGGTAAGAATTTGTGTGTGTGTGCGTGCGTATGCGATAATTTGTTGAAATTATTAGGTCCGAATGCGTTAGCCGACAAGGTAGATTATGCTAATCTAAATCCAAATTATTGCTACAACAAAAAGCACTGGAAATAGTTCGAATGGCATGCGTAGAAATGAAAGCGTCGCTGCTGAACTGGGAAACATGGGGAGTGGCATTCATGCAACAGGTAAAAAAATATGGTGAGTGACAGAGCAGAACAAGTGTTCTGCAAATAAGAAAATAGGAGTAATCAGTTAGCTGATTTTCTTGGACTTACAATTCAAATCATATTTCGGTGTCGGGATCWAGAATATATTCGTATAAGTTGATGTTTGCTTGTTTAAACATAAAATTTCCTTATTAAATAAGTTGTTTTTTTACATATCTTCAATACATGTATAACCCCACATGCAACTCCTTCTAAAAAATTGCCACATAGTGCCTATATTTTACCAACTTYTATCTTACTTTTTCAACCAGTAAAATCATTTCAGTTTCCAGCTAACTCAAGTGCACTCCGGGCGAGCCAAAGAGCAAACAACTTTATTAGTGTCCTTACACACTTATTCGAACTTCACACGCATGCGTTATTTGCGCGCCAAAGCTGTCATTTAACTCATCCGAACGGTGTCTCATTAAAATTGAAAATATCGACAACAATGTCATATAAATCTTGTTTCCATCAACGCGCCAAAAACTCTTGTTCAAGTGATGTGCTCTCTCTGACTCTGACGCTTGTCAACGCGCAGAATCGGCGGAGAACAACAGTGCTAGTACTGAGCAAACGACGGAAGTGAGACGCTATGCGGGTATGTAGACGGGTGACCATCAAACTAGCGACCCAGCACAGCACCCAGAATTTGTGGTGCGTAAAAGTGGCAATGTGAATTT
>NW_017535963.1:1255744-1258202 GCF_001853355.1 Bactrocera latifrons | reverse complement strand
CCTTTCGAAGAGAATTTTGTACAAAATACTTTAAAATATGATTTTATAACCTTCAAATAAACTGCAAAACATATTACTTTTATAAAGACTGCATTCAAGTGCACATAAGACCCCAAAAAATTGCGACCTTCTCGCACCAAAGGAAGGAAGAGAACTCTTGTTCAATATGTCAGCCGAGTAGTAAGTATTTTCATGCTAACAAGCAACTAATGCATTACGTTGTCACTTACAAGMCAACAACACACAAACGCACGCCTGCTTGCCACCTGCCCGACAGCGCATAACTACACGCACACACACAYTCACTTATAAGAAATAAAGCACACAAATAGCAAAATCACAAACAATGTGTGCACAGTAAAGCGACCTGACTGAACCCACTAACGAAATACGAGAAAAAAATGTGCGTGGCAACAAAAAAGAAAGTGCATAAAAAGTTGGCAACTTACGAAATAAAGAGCAGGCGAAGCAAAAATGCGCAAAAGACATTACACAATAGTTCGGAATATATAGTCTACATTTATAAGCGTGTGTGTGTGTGTATGTAGAGCTGAGTTGAGTAGGCAGAGGAGGAAGAGAACGACACTTTTGCCACATTGTGTCGCCACATTTTCAAGTGTCAAACGAGCAAATTGCATACCATGTTCTAGCTCTGCGCCATTGTTGTTGTTATTGTTGTTGCTGTCGCTGKCTGTTGGGCGCAACAGTTGCATTGCTCCAGCCAAGTCGATTTACATGTACTTGTGGGCGTACCGCAGATAACTGAAATTCCACGCGCAGCCAAACACATAAGTCTACTTCTGCGCACACACATACACACACACGTACGCATATATATATATGTAAGTAATCATGAAAGCCACATACACGCACACAATTATATCATACGCTTGGTGACAACAAACGTTGTTCTTTGCAATGGCAGCGCAGCAACAACAAGTCGCAAAAGCGCCTGCACAATTTGCTGGCAGAGCGCCGGTGCGGAGCGCAGTCGGTCGGTTGGCAGCAAAGTGACTCAGCTCGTCGCTTTTGATTGTGCTGCTTCTGCGGCTGCTGTCGCTGCTACTCTAGCAAGCGCTGCTATTGTTGTCACTATTCGTAAAATAGATTTGCACCGACTAGCTTCACTGTGTGGCAGTGCTTAGATCAACAGTTGTGGACATGACATTGTAAACAAAGCTGTTAAAACGAAAAAATTTACCTAAATCCAYGTACAATTCGTGAGGAATTTCAAATCGAGCTCAGTTGGGTTTCTCAAAAAATATGCCTGAAGTCAGGTGCGATAAGTTGATGAGTTAGCCTTTAGCAAGTCAACTGAACATAGATTAAACTGGGATGAAACATCAGTTTTTCTCAGTCAAAACTGAAACCATTGGAGCACCAAGTAAGCGTCGTGAATTTTCTGATTTTGGCTTGGCTTGGAATAATTTGAAAACGCTAAAGATTTTTTTTAAGAACATCATTTTCTAGAATGAGGCTCACATTTATCTGAGTGGTACGGCAAGTAAACAAAACTTTCGATCCCAGTGCAAAGGTAATTCCCAAGTTAATCATGAACAACCATTATATTCAATCAAGTTGACAGTTTAATGTGGTTTTGGATCTGGCGGCATCATCAGTTCGTACTTCTTTCGAAATGAAGCTCGTTTCTGACAATGGAGAGCGGTATAGRTCGTTGATAACCAAGTTTTTATATCCGCAATTGGAAGAAGTTAATCTCAACAATATCTGGTTCCAAGAAGGCGAGGCTGCGTGACACACAGCACATGCTACAACCGAATTATTGCGAGATWCGATTATTTCAAGAAATTATGACTTAAAAAAAATCATTGGTTTCTGGCAATAAACCATACTCTATTCAAGTTTTAGAAGTCAATGTTGAACGGGCTATTCAAGACTTGTTTTATTGCACTAAAAACGAATCGAAAATTTAGCCAAAAAAAAAAAAAAAAATGAAGTGGAAAAAAGTGATGTTAAATTCCGAGCTTAATTGTATTGATTTTACTTCACATAGGTTAGGTTAAATTGGGCTATATGTGGTCCTTTGTGAAGCCAAAGAAAAGAAGAACTCCTGTGTTTGAACTTATAGACTAAGAAATCGCTCAGTGCTAATGTATATTTGCACAGGCCTTTAATTTCCATTCCCGCCAATTCGGGGTGGCATCTGAAGGCAAGCACTCTCAAGTGTTTAAGCCTTGACCTCCCGAAAACCCCCTAAAAACCTTACCTTCTCTGAACAATTATTGTGTTTTTTTTTTTAAGAAATCATATCACCCTTATTCGAAAACCTGTACGTATTATCAGCATGATGTGCTGAGTCGATTTAGCTATGCCTGTTTGCCGTTTATATGTAAACGAACTAATTCCTCAGTTTTGGAAATATCTTTTCAAATTTTACGTATTTTTATTGCCAAGAATCAGTTCATTTGTCAGAGCCATATAGACATACAAATCGAAC
>NW_017535963.1:1208025-1255729 GCF_001853355.1 Bactrocera latifrons | reverse complement strand
AAAAAAAAAAAAAAAAAATGAAGTGGAAAAAAGTGATGTTAAATTCCGAGCTTAATTGTATTGATTTTACCTCACATAGGTTAGGTTATGTGCTAATGCATATTTGCACAGGCCTTTAATTTCCATTCCCGCCAATTCGGGGTGACATCTGAAGGTAAGCACTCTCAATTGTTTAAGCCTTGACCTCCCACATTCACTACAGTCAAGAAGGAAGTCTTATGCAGATGATGTCTGGTAAGAAAACAGGGCAATGGGCCTATGTTAGGGTGAGGCTAACCTTATTGAGGACAAATATATCATTAGATCCTTTGCGATCAATCTTGAGCCAAAAGGATTATGCGAAAGCGCACGAGCCTATGGTGGGCCAGCGCTGGCCAAGCTTCTGCAAAGCCTATATAGTAGAACGCTGCGATTCCGCATCCTCGATGCTATTGGCATAGTGGTTAGGTCATTAAGTAAATATGGGGTGGGGGGTAGGGTTTTCATTTACATTTTATAAAGTAAAAAAGGGACGAAAAAATCAAAAGTATGGTCAATAATGTACTCGATCCATATTTAAGAAATAAGTTCACAGAAAAGTATTTTCTTTACTTTAAAAACCTTACCTTCTCTGAACAATTATTGTGTTTTTTTTTTAAGAAATCATATCACCCTTATTGGAAAACTCGTACATATTATCAACGTGATGAGCTAAGTCGATTTAGCTATGCCTGCTTGCCGTTTATATGTAAGCGAACTAATTCCTCAGTTTTGGGAATATCTTTCAAAATTTTACTTATCTTTATTGCCAAGAATCAGTTCATTTGTCAGAGCCATATAGACATACAAATCGAACATTCTTAATCAAGTCCTTGTATGCAAAGCTTTTTCATTTGATATGGTATCTTYAAAAATTATGATAGGAATTATTATCAAAGGCATTACAATATATATCTATCATACATCTGACCGATCAAACTCAAGTTCTTGTATGGAGAACTCTTTTAGCTTCACAAAATTTTTACCTAAAGCTTCGCTACATTTTCGATTATACTGTTCAGACGGGACCATTAGTAYTTGTAGCTGCTATCAAAACTGTTTGATCGAAATCATAATGAAGATCTTTTTATACCCTCTTGTGTTATGAAAAATTCATCTGTGAGGGGCATTATAAATATGGTGCAACTGGTTTTACTTGCTTTCATTTTATTTCATTTCAATTTCGTTTCGTTTCATTTCTTGTCTTTAACTATACATTTTACTTAATTTTCATGTTAATGATAGTTAGTAGTAGCCCAAAACCAATAATTAGTCAAAAAGTTTTAGCCCATAATAGAATAGTTTAGAATTGTATATAAAATTAATTTTTTTAACATTCCAGCCAATAAAAAATATATGTTTTTAATGATAATAGATATTAGACTGTGGGTTAAGTAACCAGTTAGCGAAGCCCAACTGCGCTAACAGATATTTCTGTAMAATTTTTAAGTGTTTCTTAAGTGCCAATTGACAATTCTGACTAAAACGTGGGTTTGCGTTGGATCGTTCATGCCTTTCTTCTACGTAGGTCTTAAGAGTACCACTGTTCAATTTTCTCACTAATTCTTTCAATGTATTGGAGTTTTGGTAAGAAGCGGCTCGTTGAGTACATGGTTCAATCAAGGCTGGACTGAAATGTGTACTTTTGGGTCTTAAAAACAGATGATCTTTSTGTTGTCAATACTTTAAAATTTCAATATTTGATTTTTGCTTATATTAGCTTGTCAAAAAAGTATTGCGGTATTTTCGCTATATGGCGCTGAGAGCGCGTAGTTCTGTCGTTTCTTTTGAGTCGTTCGTGAGTTATAGCGTCGCAAACATGGAGCATAGTAGCAGCCGTAGCATCGGTCAAGGGCTGGGCATGAGTCATCAAAAAAATTTTATGAACAGTTGAAAATTCAATAAAAAATACCGCATGACTTTTTTGACAACCTAATATTATATTCATAGCATACACTATTTCATTCAATCACTTTTCAATTCACTCCATTCTCATATTTGGCCCAGCACTGTTCAAGAACCTAATTCGCCCTTTTACAGTGGCCTGCGTGTTGCTGCAGCTTTTGCTGCTCCTCCTAMCCGGTGCCAATGTCAGCAATGCTTCTCTGCGCTGTTGCTAGCAGGAATTCGCGAAAATTGTCACCAAGATTTAAACATGCAACAACTAGCATACCGATCAAGTGCAGCCATTGTGGCAAGTTATTGAACTTGGCTATGTGAAGTGCAAAGTGCGCGGTCGCACATGTGGCATGCACTAAATTGCAGCGAACACACACAAACACGCACAGACGCATACACGAGTGCGCTTAATGGCAGTCAAGTGGCTGTAAGCGAGTATCGACTTGTGCGCGGAGCAAGCAGCAAAATATTTATGAGTGCTTTTTGAATGCGTCAATTGAGTGCGCGAAGAAATATTTGCAGCGACACTGTGGTGGCATAAGCACCGAACTCATCAAAGTGCGAAGCGCAAGAAAAATAACACGAATTCGCTGTGTATTAAGTTCGTTGCAACCTGATTTGGTCGATGCTGTTGCTTGTTGCCTTACACCGTGCAACAACAAATTGGAAGCGGACKGCCGCCTGGAGGCTTATCAAATATCGTATATCCCATGCGACAACCAAAAACAAATATATGTACAAATTTGCAACAGCAACAACCACACAGCCGAAGTGGTAATGCAACGCATAGTGGCCATAACAACAAATAAACTACCGCTTGACATTTGGCAGTGGTGTTGGGAAATCAAAGCCTTCAGCCTTCCAGCGGACACGGACAATGGACAGCGCGCGACACTTGTGGCAAGAATGGACGCCAGCGCCAGCGCGTCGAGCACACCACCTACAACAACAGCGCCGTTAGCGTAAAGTGTTGCGGGTTGTTGTTGCGCCAGTTGCTGCCACTCGCCGTGATGGGCAGACACTTTATGGGCTTTTACAGGCAGCCCTGCCACGCTGTGGCAAACGCTAAAGTTCTCTGATTTTTCAACGTATCTGATTTGTTGTTGTTGTTGTGTTTTCCTTTTATACGCGGCTCTGCGTCCTCTAGTTTGTGCCACAAGCACACATGCGCCGTGTCCGTCCGCGCGCTGCAACGCTTGTCACCGCGAATGTATGTATTCATTTCCGAAGGGAATAACTTATGTACGCTTCGGGTACAATAAATTCTTCGGCAGAAAATGTCAATTAGGCGCGCGAGTGCGAGTGCGACTTTTCGGAGCGAGATTTCGCCACAAACCCACAAAACAAATCAACAACTCGGCTTGTGGCTTAACAAGTACAATAACAACACGACCTTGTTGTTGTTGCAAAATCTCACAATCAATTCTTTTGGTATTGTTGCTAAATGCAAGTGATACTGTTGTATGTTRTTGTTTTTATTATTGTATTCTAGTTAAATTTTGTTGTTATTATTGTATTTTAGCTGTTGTTGTTGTTTTTGTTATTTCTGTTGCAAGTGTCATATGTTATGTTGATCAGGTTGTAAGTAGGCAAGAAAGAGTTGCTCACTGCTGCTGCTAATGCCACCATTACAACTTGCGTTGCTGCTTCTGCCATTGCTGCCACATGATAGTGTTGTTCGAGCTATTGTGCCGTCAATGTAAGTTGAGGCACGCAGAACTTGTGCACTTACAATCAACCGCACACACCCGGTTTCCTACGTTTATGGCAGTGCAGCTGTTGCTCGTATAGAATTCGTTCCGATTTTATTGTTGTAATTGTGGGTGCGTTATTTTCTGTTGTTATAAACAGAGGAAGCGAGGGAGCGAGAAACACATAGATTTTGTGTATTCATATACTTTAACTGTTACTCATTTAAGTCTTCTCCAACATATTTTCTTTGGTTACCTCAATATAAATGWTCGGTTAACACTGACGACTCTACTGAACTAGATTTGGACCCTCAAAAAGTCTTCGTAAATTCGAYATCATTCCTCATAATATCTGCCAAATGGAAAATCAGCGTCAGTACGACTCTTAGATTAGATTTGGTTTGGTAATTAAATGTGGATTGCACAGCCATTGTGCCCACTCCTAAGTCACAACGACTCACCTAGCCTCATCAAATTGATAAATTCCAATACTTCGCTAGGTGCTTTTAAAGCGATGTGATCCCTATGTGGAAAAATGGAATCAAAGACCTATTACAACTATTAGTGGTATGTTTATAAATGTGAGCAAGCGTCTCATTAAGCTTTTTCATTATAGGAAAAAAGAATCTGGGAACATTGGTATCGGAAACTCTTTTTCCCTCCAGTTTCAGGCTTCGAGATATCACTGTGACGCTTTTCCAATGGAGAAGACTGCTATTAAAGTGTCCGGAGAACACTCTCTTCTTCTCTTCAGGAGTTCTGCCTCTTTCATACAGGTGAGCGTTGAAGATTCAACCTGATGGATTTGCAAGACAAAAACTTTCATCTGAATGTCATCGGACTGGCAATATATCGGAGTGCCAAAGTCTTACTCTCAGTAAGGGGCATAGTTTTAAGCGGTCATTGAGCAATGGGACTTAGATTAAAGCGGACTTCAATTGTCTACGTTACATTAGTGAATGCGTAGTGTACTTATCTAGTTTTTGCCAAACAATGGTTGAGACATTTAGGATATTATACAAACCAGTTTATGATAGACTCAATAAACTATGTTGTTTTTCCAGACAATTTATTTTTAAAAGCAACGAGATAAGATCCTATAACTTTGGTGGTTTCTTAATTATATACCATAATGATTTTTGAAAGAAACCTAACCTTTTCTAAGATTTTATTATTATTTTTGTTAGTGGAAAGTATGAGAAGAGTAAATATTTTTTTGAGGGAAGGCCCATAAATACCCCCCACTTCAAAAAGTAACATGTCTAAACAAAATTTGCCTCGCATAAACTACTTTGATGCAGATAACTTTTTAAATTTTTTTTTATTTATTTGGCAATCTTCATAACATAAATTTATCTTAATTCATTTATTGGCTGTTACCGCCTTTAATATTATATAATAATCAGTAAACATGCTATCAAGTAAGTATAAAAATGTATATGTACTTAAATAGTTAGCATGGTGGACGTGCCTTAACATCAGCAACGGCACCGGCAGCGGCACCGCCACAGTCAAGTGCCGAAGCATATCGGTTTTCCTCACAGCTAAGAATTTTCGATACACTGGCTAGAAATTCAGCCAACAACAGTTGCTTCTTCGCTATCTTGTCATTATTTGCAATTGTTATTCTAAAGGGAGCTATTGCCTTTGCGGCAACTATGTAGACACTAGCTGCCATTGTTGGCTATCTGAGCGCTGAGTGAATTTGTATGTTCACAGTTGGCGAGCAAAAAGTTAAAACAAAAATTAAAATAAAAAAAGAAAAAAAAAATTAAAAGAAATAGAAAAGACGAAGACACTGAATATATAGTATATATGTGTAGCTGGAAAAATTCACAGCCTAACCGAAGTATAAGCGGTGCTAGAGCTAACTGCTTTGGCTACAATACTACCTAGTGGCGGCTTGAGATGAGCATGGGTGAGCTAGAGCTGAGAGAGCTCTTTGGGATTTAAGAAGCTGGTATCAAACGGTGTTAGTATTGTGATGAGCTTCAAAAAGATATTTTTGGCTTAAGTGAAGTTAAACACTTATACTTGAGAGGYGGTTAGAAGAATTTGTCTAACCTCGAAGATCAAAGATTATATGAGATTTCAAGAAATTTGCGTGTAGATATATAAAAATTGTCGGAAGATATTATCGAAATTAAAAACGAGTATTTTTAGAACTAAGAATAATTCGAAGGCTTTGACGTGGAGAGAAGGAGGATTATTCCATTTCATTATTGGTCTGAACTAAAGCGCTGGATCGAGCTGATACATATAGAAACAAAATAAATATTCTCCTTCCAGAGATCGTGAATTCCTCAGAGCTCCTTTTCAGCCACAAAATAAAACTCATTATATAATATATATCAGAAGAAAGCCGTCGGTGCTGTACTTCAGTATTATCGGTAACGAAAGATCTACGTTAGGTTAGGTTAGTCTGGTGTGCTAATGAGCCACGTACAGCCAATTTAGGTTATTTGCGATACCAAATGTAGTTCCGTTACGAAGCCGAACCAGTTGAAGGGATCCAGATCTCGACTGAAACTCTACTACTTGAGATAATCCTGGAAAAGGAACATCGGTTTCGGTACCCAGATTCGGTACTCTGATCGGGACCAGTATTCAGAATATTCAAGCATAAAAAAACACTAGCGGCGACCTAAAAGTTACCAAACTAACCTCTTCCTTGTGTAACTTAACCTCAAACCTTTTGAATGTGGTGCTAGACTGCCGCCAATACAGCGGCATTGCTGTCAGCAACAGAGAAAATTCTTTGGCGCGAAAGTGTTCGCCGCATCAGTTGCAGGCGGTGTTGGATGGTGTTGCCTTTGTTATTGGTGTTGCTGTCGCTGGCATCACAGACTCGCCAACGTTGTTGCTATTGCACCCGCTGAAGATTACCGCTATCATTGTATGTGCCTAAGCCATGGCAGGTAAGCAGTCAGCCTGCCAACTACCACCCGCCTTTTTGTTGCACATGCGCCATACGGGCAAGCAGCTCTTGCCACACAGTGGCTGTTGAACTGGGAACTACTGTAGCGACTGCTAGTTTTTAATGAACGTCGTTCTATTTTTCGCTGATCTTTCGCCACTAATAGCAAACAAACTCAACCGTCAAGCTGTAGCGGCTACAAAAGACGCTTACAAACTACGCTTAAGTGATTGTCAAGTTGGGCTTTTAATTTATCATCCATAGACAAGACAACGCTGAAGGTACACACACACACACATACTACAAAGGAAGCATATAAAAAATACAAACAACAACTAGCGAGCACAATGTATTCCTTATAGCCTGCGCGGCAGTCGCAGCTTTCAACGAACGCACCAACGCCGCCACCACGGGTAACGCCAGCGAGGTCGCCACAAGTGCTTCTTGGCTGCCTCTGGGCTGCCGGCAATCGGCGCTGCCACACTTGTCGTCTTTGCTGCCCGTTGTGTCGACTGACGTTGCCTCGCTGCTGTTACTCTGTTGTTGCTATTGCGCTTGGGTGATCGCGTATATCGCCATAAAGTTCTGCATTCCAGCATAATTGATTTTGAGCTAAAGTCGCTAATAAATCGTAACTTTATCGCGTTCTTCTCTTGTTCATATCGTTCTAAGCCTGCGTACTTTACTGCTGTGCAGTCCTTGCAACGCCTGCGCACCCCATCGCTGTCAAGTGTTCACTTCGGTGGTTTGTTGTGTGCCTYAACRGMGGTAGTGGGCTATTGATTTCAACCGCCCTTCATACCGGCCCGCCTCGAACTCCAGTTCGCATTGACTATAGCGGGTGGGCCAATGTCCGACGAACAGTAGCCGGTGTTCAACAAGCCGACAAGTGGCCTCCCACCGGCAGTAGTAGTGGTCGTTGCTGCAACATTGGAAATTTGTTCGCTCACAATCAAACAACTTATCGGCGGSCAGCATAATAAAAAGCTTGTCTTTCATCGTAGTTCATCGTGAAAATTAATGATTCTTCGCTGTAGCGATTAAAAGCTGGCAAGTGCCTCAATCTTATTTCATTAATTTAAGTGAAGAATCAAGATAATTATGAAAAAAGTTTAAAATATGAATGCGGAAAGTAAATGTGTATATATTGGATAGTCGAAAAAGTCTTTTCGTATTGTGTTAATAGATGTCGTTGCAGTCGTATATCTCCTGTGCTACCAATCACATAGTGTTGGAAAGGCGAGACTTTAAGCTTAAAAAAAAAAAAAAATTCGGGGAAGTTGAAAAAAAGTGACAGCTATTCAAAAATTAGGGAAAATAATGAAGAAGTTCGCTATATTTTGAAATGTTTGTATAAAAAGCGAAGAACGCCACGCAAACCAAAAATGAAAGTTGTGAAATTTACGGAGACGATGCTGTATCAGTTCGTGTAGCACAATAATGATTCTCTCGCTTCTGTGCTGGAAATCTCGTTGTGAAAGAAGCACCTCACTCGGGTCGACGTATCGTTGAAAAAGTTAATGAAATTGTGGAAAAGATTGACCAGGACCGTCGCATAAGCAGCCATGACATCGCTAATAAACTTAGTATCCATCATCAAACGGTTTTGAACCATTTAAAAAGGGCTGGATACAAAAAGAAGCTCGATGTTTAGGTACCACATGAATTGTCTGTGAAAAATTTAATGAACCGAATTAACATTTGCGATTCTTTGCTGAAACGAAACTAAATCGGACCATTTGTGAAGCGAATGGTAACAGGAGATGAAAAGTGGATCAAATACGACAAGACTGTGCGAAAAAAATCATGATCCAAGCGTGGTGAAGCTCAAAAGATAGTTCTGGATTGTCTTACAGTACCGAGTACACCACAACTATAATATATTTTAAGAAACACAGCAAAATGTGTTCCTTGAATATGCTACTTCCGTGCCAAGATTATTAGATGAGAGTTTCAGTCCATTCAGCAGTTCGAGTTGTGTCTGGCCGCTTTGTATCACATTTTCARGTCGTCATATTATTACCAATTTAACCTAACCTAAAAACTTATGGATCGTAACGTGGTCCAATTGTGAGTAAGGAGGATCGGGGGTATTGAAATTGCAAAAGTGAAAAAAGAGATTTGTTTGCTCTAAAGTAAAGGGTGCATTCCCACACCGTTTATTCACAACAAAGTGGAAAAGTTAACGAATTACCGTCAAAGTTTCCGACCGAACAAAAACTTTATTARAATTATAATTTCCAAGGCATAAATCAAACGTATTTATTGTGGTGGAAGGTTCTTTAAGCGCACACAGGCACAACAATACTTAATGACACACACGCATACATACACAGTTAACGGCAGAGCAGAATCAACAAATTTATGAGCTCGCTTAATCCACTAGAGCGTGGGACCAGCCAATGAATTATATATGTATACTTGGCCCTGCGGTCCTCCCTTTACGTGCACCTTCTAGCCRAAATCTCTGGCCAATATTGCATATATTTTCAAACTAAGCACACACACATACTAACAGTTGTCAGTTGAAATGCAAATAAGTGAGACARAGTAGATGAATAATTTTCTGTTGAAGCTACCTGCGCCAATTTATATTAATTTAATATGTACGCCCGCTAAACCAATAAAGTTGCTACATTTTACGCTCGTTTCGGGTTAAATCACCGCTCGGACGCTGTGTGCGGTACGCTGGCCAGCCGTGTTGTTGGCATTGTGGCGTCGCTGGCGGCTTAAATCAAAAGTTTCAACCTGAATCTTAAGTGCCGGATTAAGCGCAGCAGCGGTTGGCGTTAGGCGGTGCTGTTACTCAGCGTTTGAAGACACCGTTGGGCTTTGCTGGCGGCGAGCGAAGGAGGAGTAAATTATATGTTAAACAGTGTTGCTTACAAATTAACAGGAAATATATTTCAATATTTTTACAAATAAATAAAAAAAAAAAAACAAAAAAACAGAAAAAAAAGGCGGCGAGCGAAGGAGGAGTAAATTATATGTTAAACAGTGTTGCTTACAAATTAACAGGAAATATATTTCAATATTTTTACAAATAAACAAACAAAAAAAAACAAAAAAACAGAAAAAAGCATAAGGAAATAAAAAAAAAAAACAAGAAAAAAATCATAAATAAGTAAATGAGTACTTTTTATGAATGAATATTATTTGAAGTTAAGCAATACTAGGCGAAAGCAAAGAAAGAGGTGTAGTTACCGGCTAAAAGTTCGAATCAAAGTACACAGAATAAGATGATTTAGGAGTTCACAATTGACCATAAGGAAGGGATGATTCTGAGCATTTTTTTGCTGCTCAAAAGTTGTAAACTAAAATTTTTACTTCGATACATGGCAATACATGCAATGATGGTTCCTTAGAGAGAAGTAYATGCAATTAACCGGTATAATTTGGTAAATCAACAGTTAGCTAGTAAAGTTATGGGTATATTTTGCTATGTGTATGGCCTAGCTATATCCCGAACAGGGATACCAGGAAGTTGGCAACACCTTGAAGGATACTTCAAAGACTCCATAAGGTATTTATATAAAAGGTCAGCGCGACCATCTGTCTGCCTGTATATACGCGAAMTAATCSCTCAGTKTTRCAGATATAATTTTGAAATKTTCTCTTATTAATGCYGACAAGATCGGCCACTTTGAATGCTTAGTTAAATTTTGACAGCTATTTTGGTTGAACGCGTTTTGGTTCGCCTTCGTTTTTTGTGTCTACTTTCGATCAAAAACCTCGTCGCRACGACCCAGATCTGTTTAAAAAGATTATCTGTTTTAAAGGACCATAAAGGTTCAGTGTGAATGCTTCACTAACAGGCTTCTTAAATAGCAGCAGCGTCGTGCGTTATGAGTGCTTGTCAAAGGGTCGTACGGGTCAATACAGAATGTCTCTTGTAAGTAATGCGCAACTTGTACGAAGCAATCCGCCAGAAATTTCTCGGATATCCGGAAAAACAAAAATTAGCTTTTCCACCATGATAACATCTCTACTCATACATAATTTTTTTTTTTTTTTTGCGAATATTTGGCTAAAAACAACACATTAATGGTGTTGCGGCCATCGTATACTCCAGACCTGGCCCACCGTGACCTTTTTTGTTTCCAAAACTAGTGCGGCCCATGAAAGTACGATGCTACGCTGTGATTGTTGAGATAAAGACTGCATCAAAGGAGAAACTTACTTTTTTAAATTTGTTGAAGATAAAAAAAAAACATTGGCGGAAGTGAAATATGTCTGAATTTGATTATTTTCAAGACGACTAAATTAATATTTATGAATAATAAACAATTTCTTAAAGGGTTACATGGGTTTACGGGTTTCAAAAAATCTATGGTTTCTATTGTCTTATTATATATTATTCTACAACACCTCTATATATTGTTCTCAATTTTCAAATACTATGCTAAGTGCGCCGTCTTTCTCGAAAWTGCATTCTTGAAGTCGGTTGACACGATTTCTCGAGAACTACTCAACCAATCTTAAGGAATTTTACACGGGTCTTTGAGTTACAATTCTTAAAAACTTGGAAAAAGGATTTTCTTTTCGATTACAAATATTTAATAAATACAATTTCGCAAAATTTTCACTGAAATTTTAATTTCTTTGTAAAAATGTCTGGTAAAAATTCAATTTTCAGTTTTCTTCCTTCGTCCAAGTTYCAAGTTCAATTAAAACACGTATTAAATTCAAAATTAAAATATGTTTTGTACAGAATTCGTATAACTGCGTGCAAACTCKACGWTTTGAYGAGATATCTTCACGAAATTTGGCTTTGGATTATTGCCCATGGAACCAATGTAAACTGCAAATAAATTTTTAGGATCACTCCGCTTTTGCATATGGCTGTCATGCAAGTGATCTAAGACAAGTTCTTGCATGAAACACTTTTTTATTTGTGTAGGGTATTATAGCTTCGGTCAAACCGATATTAACGTTTTCTCTCGTTTAAGATCAATATCCATATATATTTATCAGTTGCTATAGTCCAAAACCACAATACCCGTGACTAATAAAAAGTATTAACCAAGTTATAAGTGTAATTAAATATTGAAAATAAAATATTAAMAAAAAAAAAAAAAACTTTATAATTAAAAAAAAAAAAACAAAAAAAAAACATTTAGAGCAACTCAACAAGTCGCGGATTAAAAAGATTCCCATGGCAAGAGCTGCGAGCGATGAGCCATAACGGTGGTGGCGAAACTGAACAACGAAGCAGGTTATTAATATTCATAATTCGCGGAATAATTGGCCGAATGAATAAATAAAAAATATAACAATAATCAACAGCGAAAATCGCATACATCGACGCTTACGACAAAGAGCTATTAAAAGGACACAACAACGGCAACAACATCACCGGAGTCATTATCAAGCGCTACACAAGCGAATGCGCGTGTGTAAATTAGCCGAACGTTTGAGCGATTTAAATGAGCTGCCAACCGCAATTCTTTCATTCTTAATTCGGCGTTTATTTGTTAACGCGTGTTTGTTGTTGTTKTTGGTGCTCTTGATTTAAAAGCCGCGCGCAAGTAGGTATCAAAAACATTGTACGCCGCAGAAAAGCTACAAAGAAGATCGGCGGTGATTTGTGTTCATGTGTTGTTAACAAGATCAACCGACAGCAGTACAACAACAACAACAACAGCAAAGCATGAGGCAACAGCTACCAGCAAGTCCCAACTGCAGGCGCTCGTTTAGTCAATGTTTAATAAGCAACGCGCTGGATGTGGATATAAAAAGGCGTTTCGCAAAATCTCGCGGTAGCAAAAGAAATATCGGAGTTAGATGGTAGGTACTGTCCGGAGGGAAGGAAGAAGTAGCTGAAGAAAAAGTTTGACAAAATTTTTGCAGAAAAGATCAAACATTGACGCAGAGCAGTCGGCAGCCTTTGATTTATGTCTTATATGTGCAAATATGTATGTTCATATAGGAACCTCTACAAAAAACTATGCATACTTGAGAAAATGACATAACTCAACTTACGATTTTTATCCTCTTAAATATTAAATGGCTTTCATCTCGTGCTAATTTTAAATACGTTTCATCACATAACCGTCTTTTATGGAACCACCCTCCCTGAAATCGATGGATAATACTATATTTTTTATGACAGTTCATTTTAATTGTGGTTAGAGGGAAAACTACTGAAATGAAATATGTTGTTTTGGCAAAAGTCTATAGATATTAGTATTTTTTGCAAAAAGTTTACATATGTACAAATGTGTAGATATATTGCATAAAAACAGAAGACCCTGAATATTCGATGCGAATTCGGCGTAAAGTTTTCGCAATGATATTTATTAATGGATGGCCTCATTTTATACCCAATAAGCAATAGTATACTTTTTCTCATGTTGAAGATATAAATGCTATAAATACTGTGATTGTATTTGGAGAGGATATAGCGGATAGAAGTCAGATAATGCCTGAAAGCTGTATACGGAGACATTTCTACTTCGAAGTCGATCATCGAAACTGGATTAACTCGATTCAAGCTTTCGATAAGCTACACCCATATTTCCGCACATTGCTGACGCAAAAGGTAATGGGCTAAAGTTTCACGATTTCGTCCCGACAGTCCACCGATTGAATGTGCCCTTGAGAGCTGACACGTTCGGCATTTACAAAAGTCCTATGGGTCTTATGCTGTGCTTAAACTTTGGGTTTGCACGATGGCAGCTTTTCTGGGCACCTTTGAAACGGCAGAAACTAATGAACTCTAATTTTATACAAAAAAAAAAAAAAGTTCCTTGCTGATAAGTATGTTATCTAGGTTCCGGCGTCATAAATATGAATCATTGAAAACTGGTATTTTCAGTTTTTCCAATCCATTTAACTAAAGCCAGKGCTAGGTTGTGTCTTTTCAGCAAAATCAGAAACCAAAATCCCCTCCCTTCTCTCAGATCACCGCATATAAAGAAAGTATTTTTGTACTGACCAGGAGTGTGCTCACAATAAGAATTATATTAATATAAACAGATAGCCAAGCTGATTTAAAGCATCTCAAGTCTTCGTAAAAGGTGGTGAAGAAAAGTCTTGATCTCTTAGTGGATCTCGCACTCTACTTCACGGTAAATCTGCAAATGGGTTCTGGTACATAGTGATATTCTTGGTAACTGTGGAGCGGATGATCAAGCCAGAAGAGACACCACCCTACAACTACAGCCCTGAAAAGGGGGGGATTTGTAGGCTTCTATTTTACTTGTTGCTACTTCTAGATATTTAATCGACAAGCATATTATAAATATACCGATTTTTCGTTAGAGGCAATGCCTCACTTGCTCAAGAAGCACGAAAACGTGGCATGGATGCCATATAAGAATTTGAGTCGGAGTCGGAGGAACCCCATATATAGACTAATCTAGAATCTGTCAAGAACGTAGCGCGGAGAAAGCTCTTTATGCTGATGAACTGTGGTTTAACTGTGTTTAAACTACGATGTCAGAAAATACTCTTAGTTGAAGTCGGCAGTTATTCAACATTACTTACATAACTTTGGTTTTATAGGAGAGTAGAGCTTTCTTCAATTTACTGCACAATCCAATTGGAAGACATGCCAGCAGGCTAGGAACACCATACTCGTATAATGAAGTAGAAGAAGGGGTGACTATAATTCATATTCTGTGCGTATGTAAAACTCTGAATAGGAGCAGGATCAGTCGAGGGTTTCTTGACGATATTTCGAAGGTTGCATAAAGCCTTTTTAACTGATGAACTTCATCAGAAGTACGGGGTGGTTCATGGAGAAGATAATAAGAGTGAAGGGATTTTAGTCCCTGTGGTTTCAAATTGAGCCTACTAAAGCCCTACCTACCTAAACCAGTGGCTAGTACTTTTCGCCGTTTTTTAAGTTGAAGTCGACAATCTTTCAATTTAGATTAACTTTAATTAGCTTTTCAATAACTTTATAAAATATAGCAAATATGAGCCTCGAGATTATCTAGAAATTTATTGTTTCCAGCAAGTTTAACTTCACGAGTAACCAAATGCTAACTGGGTGTACCAATCTAGACTCCATTTATATTGGTGTGGGTGCGAGTGTTGCAGATCGTTTGTATAAAAAGAAACTAAACTTTATTTTAACGTGAAATTTCAACATTTCAAGGTTACTAACCAAATAAAAAAAAAAACCAACAAAACGAAATTAAATTGGACCTAAACTACACTGCAACAGTAGCGATCGCCAGCCGTCCGTTGCGAACGAAGGCCTTATTAGCCGAGCAGACCGCCAACAAGCGCTGGGAGTGGCTGGCCGAAAATTGATGAAACAGTTGATGAAGAAGCCGATTGTCGATGCGGCATTGTTGCTGTCACAGCAACAGGTTGTTTGCTTCTTGTTGTTGTTTGATCTTCTGCTTGCTTTGTGTTTTCGTTGGTTTTTTGCTCGCATGGTCAAGGAATTATCGCCATTCACGCGGCGCGCTCTAATGAGCTGCCACAATGCCTGCAGGCGGCTGCGGCTGCTGGGCACTGAACGGCCTACAGCCACCGAAACCGCCGCCGCCAACGATGATGCTATCGTCGCCACACTGATAATGCGTAACGAATTGTTACAAGCGTAAGTAAATTAGAGCGACTAGCCAACAACAATAAGCACAAAAATACGCGGAGTCGCATGTGAAAGGTGTTGCTGATGATGTTGTTGCGATAGCTCTTGTTGAGTGTGTTGTTGCTGATTACAATGTCGTTGATGTTGCGCTATAGCCTACCTGCTGTTGCTGTTATGGTTATTGTTGTTGCCACTTGTGCTCTTATTTATATTTGGTTAATGAGTTCAACGGCTTAACGGTCGCTGCCTAGGCGAGCATTCAGTTCCCAGGCACTTGAGTGGAACCAATTGGCGGGGAAAATATGTGAATACATTACAGAAAGCTCGCATTTTCTCATTAAAATTCAAGCAAATTAAATTGAATCAGCTGGATAATTATATTTAATTTTATAGCCTTCATTAATTGACTTTTGGGGCGAAAAGTTTAAGTTGAAAATTATGTTCGGTTATTTGATGAGATTAATATTTCAATATTTGGTCGGAATGATTCCAATTGATTTGGATCGATCTACATACGTATGTATTCTTAAAATATCTTAGAGGTCATTCTAAGGTATTCAGAAGGATGTTTGGAATATCATCAATTTGAATAAGCGATATTCCAAAGCAGACTGTACATTTCGGGTTAGTACCAAGTTCGCTTCTGAAAACTTGAGCTCGCTGATGGTGTAACCGCATGTATTAGCAAAAAAAAAAAAAAAAAAAAAAAAAAAAAAAAAAAAAAAAAAAAAAAAAAAAAAAAAAAAAAAAAAAAAAAATAAAAATAAAAAATTACTTCGAAGTGACAGTAGAATGAGAAGAGGTCGGAGCTCCTTATCTTAACAGGGTATTCGGTAACAGGGTGGATGACTTTGCTGCCCTCTGTTCACGGTCGAATCAGAGTTCCCTACCCCGACTCATAGAAAGGAGCATTGAGATTTTCGCCTATTGCTTGGAGGAGGATCACGGTCTAACTGCTAATCCGGCAAAAGAAGAAATCTGTATTTCACAAGAAGGTCGAAAACTTCGTTATTCAATCTCCTATCCTTAAGAAGTAGTACTAATATAATCTTGAACTCTGGAAATATCTCGGAGTTCTCCTAAGCTGGAGAAAACAGACTGATAGCAGGATTTCCAAAGTTCTTAGACTGTGAAACTACTACAGAAGAGCCATTGCGTCGAAGTGGAGTTTAAGACCATGGTCTATTGGCTCTATACAAGCGTTATACGTTCTACACTAATGGATGGTGCAGTATTATGGTGCTTGGCAAAATGCTTTGGAGGTTATCCTCGACATCCGGCTAATACACATATAAGTGAGGTATGAGAAAATGCTCTTGGCCAGAGAGCCGGCTTATAATTTTAGGTCATTGGACCCAAGCTAGGCATCRCTTCATATATCATCATAGCTTGCTAATGAACTCGGGTTAAGCTCGCAACGCGACCGAGAAAAGGAGAGGAATGAAGAGCTAAACACATCATTTCTCATTATAGAAACTTAAACCAATGGTTTTGTGATCGACAATTCCAATGGCGAAATCTGCAATTTAACTGAGGAATAAGGGAAATAGAAACATGAGCGGGTTTCTTCTTGAGCAATCCGTACATATAGAAAGCAGCTTGAAACTAAAGACAATTCAGTCTTTCAGGCCGAAATTGTGGGCATAACAGTAAGTACCAAGTTGGCTTCTGCAGTAACCAGCAAGCTCTTAAACATCCTAGCGGATAGCCAAGCGACAATTAAGGCCATTCGTAGTGCCAATATAAGATTTTTTGCGTAAGATTATGCAAGTTGGCACGAGAAAGACTTTTAATAGCGATCTCGGTTAATATCATTTGGGTGCCCGTCATATAGCAAAAGAAAAAATGAAAAAGCAGCTCAGGAAGACCTCAGATCAAGGTACATAAGGAATTCAGGACGACAGACCACAAAAAACCTTATACTTCTTGGCATAAGAGATCTTAGAAACATTGATGGGATCATCACAATGCCCCTTCACTCAAGATATCCCTTTCAGAAAATGGAAAAAGTGGATTCGGCGCAATGCAAAGATAATGGGACGGCGGCATTTAGCTAAGAGAATAACCAGGCTTCAGTCAGATGAGAGGGGACATATTASATGACTCTCAAGGTTCCAACTTAAAATTCTTCTGGTGTTTCAGCAAACCCACGGAGTTAATATTATATATATTATATTAAAATATTATTTCAGCTTTTGCATAGCTGATATGTCTTGTTCGATTCCGGTTTCTCTAAYGCTTGGTAACTCTAGCTAACCTTCAAAGGAGACATAACTTAAAGTCARTTAGTCGTTAGAAATTGTCAAATCGACGATATCTTATGTATGTCTAGGTTAGGTGTAACTACAAAGCATACCATTTCATAGATACCCAATATATAGGTATGTACATACCTCTCGTTTCTCACAAATGATGCAGTTTGACGCCATCAGCACTCTCAATAAACAAAGCCATTCAATATATTTAATTSCTATCAAAATGATATGCACTTCACCAGTTTACACGCCGTTCAACGCGCACAAGCGGAAAAAGCCTATCTTAACTCCACCATTGCGCACAATAATGATAAGATAGCAACTGAAAAAGAGGCAAGAAAATGTGGCAAACCAATCAACTCTTTTTTCCGGCCAATTTGTGTTGGCAAACGCTTTAGTAGCGCGACTAATAATAATACAAGCGTAGCAAACGGGAAAACAGTCAACACACACACACACACACACAGACGAASACAAGYGGTTGCCTAACGACAACAACAGTAAAAAAGCCATAAGTGAGCTAGTCATAACAAATGAGGAAAAACAAAGCAGAAAGCCAGAAARAATAGCAACAACAGCAACAACGGCGCATAAAAATTGTCAACACCTGATTCGCTGAGTGCGCGCTGCAGTGGGTTGTTGTTGGCGCAGCGCCATTGGCAAAGCCAGAAATGGTGAACGTGTTGCGAAAGCAAATACAATATATGTATGAGCTGAGCCCGCGCGGCGATGGACGCGTTTGGGGTGGGCGCGAAGGCGGCAGGTGGCGACGCGGCGAAGCAGGTAACCACTATGCTTTTAGCCAATGTTTTAAGTATGTGTGTTTCTGTGTGTGTGTGTGCGTGAGTCGTGGCGACGCTTCACGCCAAAGCCGAAAAGTGAGTAGCGGTCGTCATGTGTCGTCTTCACAATATTTTTTATCGTTTGCCTTTTTAGCGCTACGGTTTTCTAATTTATTTTTATACATATGGTTGTATGTATGTGTTTGTTGTACTTTTTACGTGTGTATTTGTTGTTTATTTCTACTTCTATGGTTGACTTGTTGGCTAATGAGCTTTGCCGCTGCGCATTTCTAAAACAAAATGGCACTTTATTGTTGTTGCTTCGAATGGCGTGCTGCTTTTAACACACAAACATACACACGCACACATATATACTTACATATAAGTGTGTATTAGCATTCACTGTATATTTTTGCTTTGATCAGCCAACAACTGCTCGGCCTGCCGACTGGCCGCAAKTAGAAATGGCGACGCGGTTTGCCAGTGGCGTTGACAAGCGGCGGCGCGTGATTTAATTAATTAATAATTACATTAGCAGGCAATAAGCGTTGGATAATACAGCTACMACGACATAAATTATGGAATTTTATTGCCTATAACTGGCATTTTATTCACGAACACACACACACACATACTTATGTGTATGTGTAAGCAAACCGCTCATTCCAATTCGTTGTGAGGAAGGACGCGTGGGCGGCACGAATTCTACTTCGAAAACACATTAGCAGCAATTAACAAAATATGCAAAAACAAAAAAAGGAATTTTTTCAATTTTTATATTGTCAATCACGCCTTTCGCTTCCTTTAGTGAGGTTTTTTCCCCAAATTAGCATTTCGCGCCACTTGCACATTACGTTATTGACATTCAAATCATTTAGGAAATAACAAAGAAATAAAWTAATATTTGCTGTTTAAGTATATTTAATTAGAATCAAGTAGCAGCTGCTGACTTTTGCCAATTAAGCGTTGACATTTGTTGCTTTTGTATTTATGAAGCCACGCATCTGTGTCGTTAAGCAAGCAAAATTGATGCTATAACTTTGCAACAGGTTTTTCAGGACAGTGCTTCACTATTTATAGCTTTCCGCCAATATTCGAATTGATTTAAAAAAAAAAAAAATTTCTCAATAAAATAAGTTTAAATATAACATATATAATATGACCCGCAACGGATAAAACGCCCCCAATGAAAATGAAAGAACAACCTCGGGCGAGAGACGCTGATAATGAAACCACAAATACTTTTCATATATAAGGTCGCGACAATTAGGTACTATAGTAATAAAAAACAMTAAACCTTCAGAAATTAAATTCATCGTTGGTTAATCCGCCTCGGTACCTATATAATTCTAGAACTTCACTGTACTTAATCCATTGTTAATAGGACAAATTGCCCGGCCTGACACACAGATGGCATTACTAGAACTAAATTCATATGATCTTTAGRTAGCTCCAACCTTCAGAGAGCTCATGTAAAAATTGTACAGCTGTCGGATCATTGGTTTGTGAATTTTTTCATTTTGAGTGAAGGAACTTTTTTTTTTATTGTTAAGAAAGGTAATAACAAGAATTTCGCGTGTTGATAAAGTATTGCCCTTGAAAGTTAAAAATACAGTTGAGACAAAACCTTGGCTAGATGATGATTTTCCGGACACTACCTTTGGAAAAACAACCATCACGAATTGTTATGGCATGGTGAAGKGAGCACGAAGACGGTGAACGCAGTGAACGCCTGAGAGGGGTTGTTACTGACGAAAACGAAAAAGTCCATAAAATAATTTTGGATGRTCATAARATGCAGTTGTTCGATATAGCAGCAACTCTCAAGATATYAACTGAACGTACAAATAGTTCAGAKCATTCATGAATATTTGGGTGTGAGTAAGCTCTGTGTAAAGTGGGTGCCGCACGAGCTCACTTTCCACAAAAAGCAATGACGAGTTGATGAGCAGTGTTTGGAGATGTTTAAGCGTATGAAATCCGAGTTTTTACATCGATATGTGGCAATGTGACACCATCCTTAAACTCCAAAGTACAACAGACAGTCCTGCGAATGGGTTGCACACGGTGAACGCGCGCGAAAACTGTAAAAACGTAATAGTAGGCTAGCAGGAATCTGGCGAATGTATTTTGGAATGTGCATGGAATAATTTTTATTSAAAAAGGAAGGATAATCAGCTGCTACTATCAGCATTATTAAACCGTTTGAAGGACGAAATCGCCGAAAACTGGCCACATTTGTGGAAAGAGAAAGTGCTGTTTCACCAAGACAATGCACYGTGTCACAGGTCAGTGAATGTGATGGCAAAAATCCCTTAATTGGACCTTGGATTGCTTCCGAATCGACCGTATTGATCTTAACAGAATGCTCGCTAGGATGAAAATTTCGTCGAAGGAAGAGATGATCGCCGAAACTGAGGCTTATTTTGAARCAAAGTATAAATCGTATTACAGGAATTGTATCAAAAACATAAGGGTCGCTATAATCAGTGTATCACTATTGTTAATTAAAGAAAATTGATTTTACTACAAAAATTGTTTTGCCAAGGTAGAACGAGGACTTTTTAATAGACCTGTTATTTACTTGAGGAGTTAAGTCAATCAAGAKCTCCATCAAATTGTCTAACTATGACAATATATTCGGTAGTCGAAAAAGTATTTTCGTTTTTTGTCAATTGATGTCGTTGCAATCCTATATCTCCAGTGCTACCAATCACATTGTGTCAWACCATATAGTGTTGGAAAGGTGAGATTTCAGCTTCATTTAACCACAAAAAATTAAAATCGAGTTAAAAAGTTGAAATAAAGTTAGAGCTGTTCAAAAATGAGTGAAAATAATAAATACATGTTAGCTATATTTTGCATTATTTGCTTATTTATTTATTATTATAAATATAACAAAAATATGTTGAAGTTTTCTATAAAGATGTAAATATACCTTTCCTCATACTGCGTGGCTACAAGATACTGCATTAAAATATTTTAGTACCTCGACTTGCCGATTATTTCAGTGCCGCTATTTGTCTCTCAATGACCCTTCTTGACTGTTTCCATCTCTCGTTGATTCTCACGGCCTTTTTTAACACACAAACCTAATAAGATAATATTTATAAAGATATGAGATCCAACCCGATCATATTGACATCCTTGATCGCTGTTCCACTACAGTTTTCTTGAATTGCAAAAATTATTGTTTTTGTATCATTATAATTAACTATTAYCTATACCGAGACGCTATTTAATAGAGCCATCTGACAGAGCTGAACAATTACACCCACATACAAATATTTAAGCCACTTACTTACTTAAACGTATTTGGTTGCATGTTTGCTTGCGTCTTGTGGCATCTTAATGAACCCAAACTAAGTTGCAGCTAAAAGGCCACACATATCAGCTTGCACTTACAAATGAAGGCCGTAGGTGCAACAACTTAAGTGGGAAATGCCTCAAAGCTCAGCGCTGATAGCAGACAAGCGCTCAACTAAGGTTGCACATACAACTCGAATAAACATATACACACAGCTACATTTATGTGTATGCGACGTATGTGGACAGTTGCTCACTTGCCACAGTCAGTTGCATGTGCAACACACACGCCAACAAGGGCAGCAACACGTGCTAATGCAGTGCAACGGCTGTGAAAAAACTTATTTAAGCGGTATGCGACGCATGCAACATATGTAACAGTACACCTGACCGGCTGGCAAGGTTGCCGGCGCGAGAGACTTGGCACTCTGTTGCTTGCAATGCCTGYTGCTGATGCTTTTGTGACACTTTCTTGCGCATTGTTTTTTGTAGTTGCTAAATATTTGTCACATTTTTCGCCACGAACGGCATGCGAACAACAATCAAAACTGGAGCTGGCGGCATGCCATGCTGCACTCCACATCGGTGTGGCACGAACGTCACCTTTTGCACCAACAACAACACGCGTATTGGTAAGTAGATGTTGCGGCGACACTTTTGTGCGCAAACACAGGCATTTGTGCTATGCTGATTGCATGTTGCATGCTGCACTTGTGACATGTGGCATGTGGCATGCGGCACACTATTTGGCATAAATGCTCGTCTGCCGCGTGTTTATGATAAAGTTATTGCCATTTCGGAGACATTTAATAAATGACCAAAACATTAGCTTCACTTTTGGTCATTCATTTGCCGCAAAATGGCAACACGGGTGTGTTGCATGCAATCATGCAGACGTAGACGCAGACGCTCCTTAATGTTGCAGGTAGCGAACGTTTAATAGCATGCAACATARATTTACATACTAGTCGTTGTGACGCAAAAGTTGTATGATCTTAGGCGGAAGAAAGTTGTTGTTGTTGTGGCTGTTGTTGTTGTTTGAACAAAGAYTGCCCAATTTGGGTGTGACGTAATGACAATTTGGTTATGGAAAAGTGATTGTTTGCGTCACTTTATGGTGCTTACATAAACATTAGTTCGGCATAAAGCTTTCGCAGTGCTTAATTGGGCACACTTCGCCTATCTTTTGCCGAATAATATTTACGTTTTCGGTTAAGTTTTATCAACATATGTCTTATGATGACCCTCGTACAACTCGCAGCTGTATTACAGTTACTGCGATTCTTTTTATTTGAAGAAGCTTTTGAAGTGACCCTTAAAGTTTCAAAAGCTTTTAGTATCACGATTTCTTACAAATCAAACGCAAACGCACCAAATATTGTCGGCCCACAGTTATTGGCCCAGATCAGCTTATAGCCCTTAGTCCTTCTCCAGAAGCTTTTTGAAATTCATATATATTACCTTATCATTTATTTATTGATCCTTTGCATCTTATACTCTTCAAGCATTTAAGTCAGTTCCTTAAAAATTTAGCTTTGAAAAGTTGTTTAGGGCTTTTATTAACAACGAGAGCTTTCGCAAAGCTTTTGAAAATAAACTTTTTCGTGATTTGCGGATGTAGCAAAAAAATAAGTCCATCCGTTTATATTACATAGGAAGAGGAAAACATCGTAAAGAAATAGTACGAAATAATAAGCTTTTGATTTTATCAAAAATGTACAAATTTSTTGCGAAAGCTTTTACCGTATTGCTAAAGAAGAACTTTCTGGATACTTTTGCGAAAAAATTTTTGTCATGAAATTATGACATGACGACAGGATAACTCCAATGTTTTAAATAAGATGATGAACCGACTGAGGAAAATTAAATAATCGACTCTTGACTTTCTTCAACGATGTACAAATTTATCTCGTTTAATCAGCCGTAAAAAGCTTTACCTGCTAACACTTTTGATAACAGACCTTTAGGTTTATTTTATAGTASAGCTTTCTGGAACAAAAATTGTTATGATATAAAATGTATAAGGAGACCACAGACCGACGGACCAAAAGTGCCGCATAAGAATAACCCCTCGATTAAGTATAGAGTTTAAACTTTTTGCGAAAGTTTGAGCTTTACTYCTTTATCCAGTTTATTGCCATATTTCTATCGTTTAACCGCTCAACCAAAAATCAGCTATCAATAAAGCTTTCTCTATAYAGGCATTAACTGAAAGTAGATTATTCTAAGATATTTGTTATGGAATGCAAGAGAGATGAAAATGAAAAAACAACACTTTTGCGAAAAAAGTTGCGTAATAGTTCGCCTTTTCTTCCAGAATGTATAGATTAGAGTCATATAGGGTCTTTTCACACAGCTCTGGCTCAAGAGAGGACTTTGAATGATTTTATTATGCTTTTAGAAAACGACTTTATTTAAGATCAAGAATGGTTTTTCTCTTTCTCCTACAACCAACATGCCACTATACGGATATTCCGCTTGGTGACCAAGAGGAGATGGAGAGGCCCATAATTACAACAGCATGTATAATAAACTGTTGATGTAAAGCCAGATAATCTAGTGGAAAAACAATTATTTTTGTTTACAAGTTCTGCTTCAAAGACACCTTCATTTGTAGCTTCTATATGCGTACGAGTGTGCGCGCGCACTTGTAAATCTCCTGRTTCTTGTACTCCACTGATACTGTATGGCTGCGACATTCGTTTATTGGTCAATGTCGCACGTCGCACCAGAGCGACCCAAACCAATCCGGGTCGATGAATGTAAGCCACAACATAGGAGTACGCGGATATGAGTAACCATGCAATGTGTGCATGTATATTGGTTGATATGGGGCCGTACGTGTGCGAAGGAAGAAACCTAAGAGCGAGGCGCACTTTATTGTATCACAATCGCCATATTTTCTCATTACGAGCGGACATGAAGCCTGGAATGTCGGAGACACGCAATGCGATGGCGCAGCAATGCTTGGCACTTGGGCACTTGGCAGTGGAAAGCATTGAACGGCAACGCGAGTCAAACACGGTGCGATACAAGGAGCGGAGAGCCGCTGCGTTAATGCAAGTGACCACGGACAGCGCCAAGCTGCCATCCATTCGCATTTGCTGTCGCCAATTGTGATCGCAAATAATGCGGAATTAAGTTTGTTGCTGCGAAACCAACAGCAACAGCAGCAACAACAACAACTAGCCGATCAGCAGCAGTGAGCTGACAAATGTACATGAAAACAACAAACAAAAAATTTGAAATAATTAAATCAGTCAAGTGTTGGCGGGTGGAAAAGTGAGCCGAGCCGAGCCGCGGCGAGACGGCTGATCAGCCGCCAGCGGGAAGGTGGCACATTCGCCACAATCAAGTGGCACGCAGACGCCTAAACCACGGCTGTTGCAAATGTGTTAATGTGAATGTGTGTGTGTGCGTTCGGGTTTATTTGCGAGCGTGTCGCGAATTTGTTTTTGTCAGGTTTTAAATTGCGAACTCGCATCGCTCGCCGTCGGTTTGGTTTATTTACATGGTGGAGGCATAAAGCAGCTGGCAGCAAAGCGTAGCAATGGGCAAAGCAAGCTGCGGAGTRGGAGCGCTACAGCGGCTGCCAACGGAATGCGTTCACCATGAACGGACGACACCAGCTACAACAACAGCAAATATGTGTGCCTTGTCTTAGCGCGGTGGAGTAGGGAGAAATACCCGGGCTCTGCTTGTCCGCGTTTGAAGCGTCTTGCCGGCTGCTGTGGCAACTCTGTGGCCGTTCACTTGGCCTTTGCGGCGAATTTATGCGTATGTGAGTAAAGTTTATTTGGCACCTGAAGATGATAATCGGTTACAAATTAATTGCACAAAGCACACATTGACACTGTGACACTTCGCGCAATGCGACGCCACAAATCTTGACGGCTCCAAAGTGGTACGWAGAATGCACTGTTGAGCTCCTTTCATTTCATGCATTCCGTTGGCACTTGCATAGATTGGGTATATTTATGGACGGAATTAGATGCATTTGCTAATAGCAAACATTTTCAGAGCAAGTGCATTCTTTAAAGGCTGTATAGTTGTAGATATTTTTAATATTAACAGCATTTTGTTCCAGTTTACTACAGATGACCAAACCTCGTTGGTTATACCTCCGGCATAATGAATTTTAACATTATGTTATTCGAGTTCTGAAATGTCTTCCAAACTGATTAAAATGAACTAGAACCCTTCGCATGACAGCCGGGTCTAATATCTGGAACGGATCCGGTTTTATCGGGCCAAGAACTATATACTCGGTACCATGCCTCGAAAGTATCTCAGAAGTTTTTCTGCCATATCSAGAAAGCAAGCGTAACTAATTTCAGAATAACTAGTTCCCTGACCAGTGATTGACGGACGCCGAAATATGGTTATCTGTAGTACTAAATACCAGCATTGAACAATTCACCAAGCTACCTGGCTGTCTTCGGATCGAAAAACCAGCAACCAGATCGTCCCCAGTGTTTTAAACGTGCGTATGCTCCGAGGTCCTCACATCGACTCGGATCACTATCTTGTTACACCTAAGATACGCATGTGAACAAAAACAACTTGCACCATTGAAACCATTGGTTTTCGGAAAATGCAAAGGAGCAACTGGTACGGCAAAGAGTGCTGTATCGCAGTGGAGAGAAAACAGACTKCATGTCACGCAACATTAAAGTCGACCACAATATAAGCGAGATGGGACAGATACCGAGAGTTGAAGAGGGAAGCGAGACGCATTTGCAGAGAGAAAAAGAGAGAGAACGAAATGCGTGAGTATGAAGAGAGTGATAAGCTGGCCGACAGAGGTAATGCTCGAAATTTCTATGAACAACTGCGACGACTAACAGAAGGTTTCAAKACCGGGGCATACTCTTATTGAAGCCCCTGAGATAATCTAGTAACCAATACATACTAAAATTATGGAGAGAACACTTTTTCAGCCTTCTGAATGGCGGTCAAAATATAACGCCAGGAGAGGGCGAACTCGATTCCCCAATCGATGACGATGGAGCAGACGTTCCATATCCCGACCAGGAAGAAGCTCGAATGGCAATTATCCGTCTGAAGAGCAACAAAACAACGGGGGTCGTTGGATTGCCGGCCGAGCTATTCAAACACGGCGGCGGAAAACTGATAAGGGGATTTAACGGATTAAACTATAAACTCAAGGTGTCAGGCAACTCTTATAGGAAAAAGCACAGTTCAATTTTATACTGCATTAARAAATAGCATTAACATAAGAATAATCGTCATATCTATCCACTTTTTCAGACAAATTTCAGAAAGTAACCCACTCACCTAAAACAAARTAACTGTTTTGTATTCGCCAAGATTTACTCTCTAGCGAATCGAACAAATTATACCAAATGTACAATCAAATGGGCAGCGCTTGAATGGCAATACTGCGCCAACATGTTTTCTGACGTATTCACAATAATGTTGTGATTCTTTCTTCGTGAAGAAACTCTCTCTTTCGCATTTAAAAAAAAGTTGCTGTAAAGCTCTATTTTAGTTTTTATAAATTACTATAATTTATTTTAAGTCTTATGTTTTGAAAACAGAAGAATATATGATAATAATATGAACAATTCACAATAGTAAACATACACAATTTTGAATTTCGATAGCCTTGTTTGTAAGTAAGGTTCATACAGTTACGCATTGGAACTACAAAAATCAGTTCCATCAAGAAATCCTTAATTCCAGATACCCTCTCAGGYCCTCAGCTGGAAAATTTATTCCGTAATCCCATATTTCTTGTCTTTAACGGTAAATTAAGTTAATGCATTATATAACTGTCTGYTCCAAGGCTTTTAAGTACAAATGCACGAAGCGCCATTACCACGCTGCCACTGCAGCGTCAAGCCCACCGTCAAGTTGCAGGCGAAAATCGATTAAAAATGCGTGTCGAAATCCCCAGCGAGCCATTTGGTGCGTAATTTACTCGCGTGGCATGGCACAGCCCACAAACGTGCTCGCCTAGCTGCAAACACACACACATACACATGCGGCTTGTATGTAATTGAAGTTGTATGCACAACACGCAGAACTCATCATATTATTTTCATATTGAATTATTGTCACAAACAACCGAAATCGTTCATTATTAATTTTAATGGCTATCGCCACATCGATATTGTGGCAAAGGCGAATGAGAGGACACGCGCAGTGGCGCGGCATGACAAAAGYCGTGGCGTTGACATTGGCAGTGGTGAAGTTAACTATGGTCTAATATGGATATAAAAATTGCAGTATGTGTGTGTCGGTGGAAGTCGYAATGGCCGGCTGTTATTGTTTTGTTGTTGTTGTTATTGAAAGCGTCAAATTAAATAAGGAAAMGCGTCCGTGCATGCACGCCAAGCATCGACAAACAGCCGCGACGACATCACGTTGCAACAGGGCGTTGTGGCACGCGAGACAGCAGACCACGTGACTCACACCTACGCCTGCGCTGCTGCAGCGGGGACGCGCTTGAACCGCTCGAAAGCCGCATGGCTACGAATGTGCCAGCATACAAATGACGAAAATATATAGTTGGTGTAATTTGTTGTTGCTCTTATTGTTGCTTTTATTATTTGTTAAAAAGAAAAATATTATGCATACTAGTAAGCAAGCGTGTTGAAGTAGCGCGTGGGTGCGTGCAACAACAACTCCGCCCTTTCAATTTAACCCTAAACGCTGGACTTTATACTCCGATTTGTTGCGTTTGCCTCAATTCACTAACTGCTTTYCATAATTTTTCTTTGTTTTCCAGCGTTTTTTATATTCATGCTTTGTAGTTGTTGTTGTTGTGATGCTCCGCCACTCATTAATTATAAGTTTTCGGTTTGTCGGCAAAAGTTGCAAGGCAAAGTTGTTTACCCATCCTATTTGACATTGAATTATAATCGCATGAACACATTCTAATTCTATGTAAATATGTCTGTCCGCTACTATATATTCCATGTTGCATTTCCTGCATGTGCTTCAAATCGTGGGGTGTCTCTGCTGAGCAAAGTTGTGGCCCCTTTGGCTTAGGGTTCGTCGGCAATTCAATTTTCCTATTATAGTCTGCAAAATATGGCGGCATGTGGCAAGGAACAGGTATTGCACCACCAACACCACCAGCACGCACAACTGCCACCCTTATCAATACTGTGTGCTCAACTGCACCCATAACGCGGTACTTGTTTCGACCATTCACCAGTCATAATGCACCAGCTGACGCCAAACACGCAAACGTCATTCAACACGCGTCATCTCCAATATGAGTATTGAAGTCTAACGGTGTAAAGTGAAGCAATGAAAGCGAACTGACGTTGAACAATACCGCAACAATCAACTGACATGAAAAACAACWACAACAATTTGCATATATTTACGAGTTTAATTGAGTATTATTCAATTGTTGGCTCATCCATTGTCCAGCCAAGTCTCACGATGGCACAGTGTGTCGAAACTGTCGAATAGGTTGTTAATAACTGCAGACTTGAAAAAATCTCATGTTTGCATAYTGAAAAGGTTAAACCAACCACTAAYAGTAAACTGAGATAAAGTCTAAACAATAAAAACTCCAAAAATGTACTTAAACAGAACAGTTAATCGCCGTAASTGGATATCCTAAGGAAACTAATATTAAACATATATTTGCTGTCTAAAATAAAAATATGAACCCGATCCGTAATCGATGACGATGGAGATGAAATTCCATTGCCCGACCATGAAGAAGTACGAATAGCAATTACCCGTCTGAAGAACAACAAAGSGGCGGGTGCCGATGGATAGCCGGCTGAGCTATTCTAACACGGCGGCGAAGAACTGATAAGGAGCATGAATCAGCTTCCTTGTACAATATGGTCGGTCGAAAGCATGCCTGACAACTGGTGTGCTCTGCTCAGTCTACAAAAAGGAGACCCCACAATCTACCAAAACCTTCGAGGGATAAGCCTCCTCAACATCGCGTATAAGTTCTACTGAGCGTACTGAGTTGCAGATTAAAGGCCAACGTCAACAAATTGATTGGACCTTATCAATGTGGTTTTACACCTGGGAAATAAACAAAAAACAGCTGCCTTTATGCCGCTATGTCTAAAATTGGTATCCCCGCAAAACTAATATGGCTGTGTAAGCTGACGGTGAACAATACCAAAAGCTCCTCTCCGAGCCGTTCAATACCAAAAGAGGTTTCTGACAAGGCGACTTAATAATTCGACCTACTGAGCTCAACAGAGAAGTTAAAATCTTCGATAAGAGTGTACAGTTGCTGGCGTACGCTGATGATATTGGCCTTAACAACCACCCTATTAGTTCTGCTTTCTCCGGACTAAATAAGAAAGGAAAGCAAGTGGTTCTGGTAAAGAATGAAGAGAAGATGAATCTCCCAGTTGTCTCTGTTGACAATCATAACTTCCAAGTCGTAGATAATTTCAGCTATCTTCGAACCAGCATTAACACCAAAAACAACGTCAGCATCGAAATCCAACGCAGAATTGTGGGGTACAGTCCTCTCTCGAGAAACAAAGGCCAAATTTTTCAAGTCACTCATCATCCCCGTTCTGCTATATGGTGCAGATGCACAGCGTCTGATGAGTCGGCGTTACGAGTTTTCGAGTTATCCTCATGGATGTGAAGAAATCGGTGTTTCCAATCCTGCTATGTTATCTATGCCTGAGGCATGATATGGTCTTGACAGCTAAGAATTGCTAAACGATGCAATTCTAATTTATTTGTTGTTTTAAATTTTAACCTTGCTGCTATGAGATTAGCTCACACAATGATGAGGCTAGAGATTTTAGAGGACGCAAGTTGTCAAGATTACTTGGAACTAGGGTCTCCCCTATTGCCGATCTTTCGCCTGGCCAAGGTATCTCTATAGTTTTTCTTTCTATGAATTAAGCAAATTGGCTAGAGCGCAAGACAATTGTCGATACACGATAGTTTTTTTGAATCATGCTATGAAGGTCTGGGCATCACCGTGGATCGGCGTTTCTAGTTATCCAAGTTCTACCAAGCATCTACCAAACATTAATGAAAAATTAAAAATAMAAATAAAAGWGTGRAMGTMTTTTTATCGCCTCCAACACACTGCGCATATGCAAAGCAACAGAAATGCTACAAACCAACGTCGTGAATTTAACCTACAATTCAGTTAGTAGCGCTAACGCTTTTGGCTGCAACAAATGGCAAGGCAGAGGCAGCCGAAAATGACTCATCTCTTTGCCAAGCCGAGGCATATTCGTATCCATTACCATTAGCGCAGCCGGTTGTTGCCGGTGTAATTAAAATGAGGGTGCATCCTTCGGCAACACCTACAAATAGCAGCGCGAGCAATATATGGTACACTAGGTATGTATTTATTGAATATGTGTACTATCGTGGCATGCGGCGCTTGGTAGCATTATATATAAGATGTGTATAAGAGACAGATATGTGTACTATCGTGGCATGCGGCGCTTGGTAGCATTATATATACGTATGTTTGTATGTGAAACCTCTGTCGAGCTACTGCTCTGCATATCTGGCGGCGCGTTCGGTCGGGTCTGTGATGGATGCGCAAAAGTACTTAATCATGGTGGTACGCTAAATTAATCAAAGACGCAATGAAATGAGGCAAAMTAGGGTATGCCGTGAACAAGTTGCCGCAGCTACTTAGTTACATGCTTGCAACAACTGACATGCGGCTGTGTGTCTAGCTATGGTGTGCAGCATGCAATGCAGCAATATTTTAATATTATCTACGACTAAAACACTAACTGCGAAGTAGCAGTGCGGGTGTGTGCGTTGATGCCACAACTTGAGTGAATGTGTTGGCATGAAGGAGTGAGCGCATGAGGTGGCATTTGAGGCGTATCCTTTTGTTCGCTTTTAATTCGTGGCTCATGGAAAATTCATTTTAATGACTTGCGCGGCGCAGCATATGGCAAATGGATGGCTAGAGCAGAGCGGCGTTGACTAGCCGCATCCTGCCGCCGCATGCCGAAATACGAATGTGTCGGGTGCATAAAATTAACAAAAACAGTGATAAAGAAAAATTGTACACGAGCGCAGCAATTATGCGAACATACAAAAYGATAAAAACCGGCAATAATGAAAAACAAAAAACTTTTTAGAATAAAGTGGCAAGGCATTGTATGGGMTGGCAGCGCGTTGCAACAACTGCGCGTGTAAATTCAAAGGCGCTCTRACCAATTTTCAGTTTTCAATTTTCACAATTAATGAAAACTTTATGGAAATATGAAAGCGAAAAAGAACACACACACGCACAACATGCAACAAACAAATAAATAAATAATAAATGCTGCCAGAGACGCTCTGCTTGTTCGCTGGTGTCATATGGCGTGAGCTCACTGTTCGAGGCTATGAGCCGCCTCTACTCTTTTCAACGCTACGTTCTTATATACGAAAATATGAAAATTTTCAATTTCATATTTTTTATACGCATTCACACAAACATACACACACACGCACAGTCGCGCATAAGGAAGGCTTCGTTCCGTTCCGCGTCTCAATGATTAATYGCGTTCATCTGTTAGACAATTTGCCAGTCCGCTCCTCGAGTGCTCGTCGGCTTGTTCGCCCTTTCCAGCTATGTATGTTGCCAGCGCTTCACCTTTGTGTTACCTGCTTATCCTGSGCGCTTGGCTGCGATTTAATACGCGTGACACAATAATTTTTGTCTGTCTTGACAACGCGGCTTTGTTCGCAGTGCGCGCTTGTGGTTAGTTTGTTGGTGAAATTTGCTTTATTTGAACAGTTGTGATGATTTTTATTTTCATACGCTTTTAATACGATGTTAATTCAGTGAAGTGGAAGAGTTCTGTGGAAGCGCCATTTGGTSGGTAACAGGTTTATTTAAATTGGAAATTTGGGGGAGCAGATTGCAATTACTGAAATTAGGGTGCAACATGTGCGGGAGCATAAGAAATAGTCATGGCATAAAAAATAGTCGTAAAAGCGCTGTAATATTCAAATGAAAAGAGTGCATAAATTCTGTGAGTATCGCCTTATTAAAATGATTGCTTTAAACTGAGAGGGCTTAAGTCAAGCTCCTTGAAAAGTTATTGCATGAATTAACCAAAATTTTATAAAATTAATCGTCATAGCTGGATTGTTATTATGAGACCAGCYTAGAGCCCTTAAATATGCTAAATTTTTACCATTTCTGCTGAAAGTAAGGAAAATTATACAAGTTTCTCTCTTTCAGTCCTTCTTAAATATGTGTTTGAGTRTATCATATTTGTGAATTTATGAGCTGAAGCTGATGATTCCCACCATTTTCACCCTTAGGCCAGTTCAATAAGGTTCTTTTTGGACTCTTAAARTGTAATTTAAGCCAAAAAAGGCGTTGAAAGTAGAGACAAGAAAGAAACTTATATTAAGACGTATCAATGCAAGGCATTACAGGACCTAATACATTGCACATAAAGGGTTACCCACAGAATTGGAATTTTCTCGTCAAGCCTCAGAAGATATTAGAAACTCAAATCATATTGACTTAATGTACTGAACCTATTAGGGCCTCAATTTTGGTATAGGTTTCTCATAGAAACTATACAAAAACTTAAACCTCCCTGATTGCCGGTTTTACACCTCTTTAAGGCAAGCTTGCTGCTATGAGTTGGATTGCAGAAATATATGCCGTTGCTTAAGCCAGTCTTGATCAACCTTCTATATCCACTAGCTGTTCTCAATTCCAGAGAGCTCAATGAATGATTCAGCACGGTGAGATCGAGACTGAGCTTGAAAACATTCCTAAACTTTAACGAAATGTATTCAAAAATTAACAGAAGTTAACAAAAATTTTTTTATCGTTTTTTGAGAAACTAACTGTCAATTTTGTTGATGTGCATGCTGCAATTTTAGCTGTATTCATTCCTTACTTTGTCTATAGCAGCCGCTATTTTAAGACATGTTTCTGTAAGCGTGAAAATTTTCGTTTGTTAAAAGCTCACAYTCCCATGTTTGTTGGTAACTTCTTGGCCAAAAATAATACAGTCACAACGTACCAGCCTCCATATTCGCCAGACATGGCTCCGTGTGACTTTTTGATATTTCCAAAAATAAAGAGAACCCTTAGGGTCTTTGTTTATAAGAAAGTTGAAAATCGCTGAAAGAGCGAAAGGTTAGCCCGAAAGTCGAGTTTGCGAAGTATTTAGACTAAAGGCTTAGTACTTAAAACGAAGTTGCTATTTCTATAGCAGAAGCAGAAATTGCTGGTTGAGATGAAGAAAAAACGGCAACAGGTACTGAAGTTAGTCCTAAGCATTTCGGGCAGGAATTTGGCGAAGAAGKCTGGCTGCTCAGAACCTTTCGTACACAGCACAAAGAAGGAAGACGTAGGCGAAAGCTACATTGACAGATATTTTATTCAGCCGGTTCTCGAGGAAATGTTGCTGAAAAATTCAAAGCCAAAAAGATGAAAAAATTTCCGAAGAAATTTCTTGTGCCCTAGGCAATTTGTAGTTGTGGCAAAAGACGCAGCTCATTCGTTCCATCGGATACAATCAACAGCGAAATATATGTGAAGGAATGTTTACAAAAGATATTGCTGCCATTTCTAAGCCAACACGAAGTGTCCACGTTTTTTTTTTGGCCCGACCTCGATTCATGTCATTATAATAAATCTGATTTAAAGCGGTTCCAAAGCTACTAAAATCACGGACTTAGAGAAGTGTAGCCACCTAACTGTCCATAACTAAGGTCAATTAAAAGATACTGGGCTTTAGTAAAAAGGGAGATGAAGGCACCAAAAAGTGACCAAAAACCTTCAAGACTTTAAAAGAAAGTGCTTCAGCAAATATGAGAATATCGGACAACCATAAAGGCACTAATGGAGGGTATTATGATTTCTTCTCCACAGGCTTCTCAAAAACGTCTTCCTTTAGTATTTTGAARGGGTTTCACGATCTGTGATCTAAGCTTTTTGAACCAATTACATCTGAGCGCTAAAATTATAAATCTTAAGGAGATTTTTTTAAGATTACTTTTTTCCTGGACTATAGAAACAGTATATAAACAGAATATCACCATGCTCATCCATTTTTCACACAATTTTTTAATGATGCTGGAGCACATATATACTCATAGGACACATAATAACCCTTGGTAGTATTTATATTCCATCCAGTGTCCGCTTAAAGTTGTTGCATATAGAAAACAACATTCAGTTGGAAATGCTGAGACTCTTTAAGTGTTTCTCATATAAAAAACGGGTGTAAAAAATTGTTTAAATCGTTCGCACAGATATTGAAATTTCCACTATATTCAAAGCCTAACCTAACCTCCCGGTAGAGCATTTCACAAGGAGCTCGACTAAACTTCGAACCTAAACGTAACGAATGCATCCTAGAGAGGGCCTAAAAGACAGCGAAAAGAGACGAATGATATACATGAAAAAAGATKGCTAAAGATATAAAGTATTTTGTAAGCACCAGCTTGCTTTTAAYATTGCGGTTGTTAGGATGTGTATATTTATTTTTGCCTCAGAAATGCATATGCAGTACCTTCGTATAAGCGAAACACTTGTTCGTAGCGCCCAAAAGGTCTCCCACTCTCTGCCAGCCTTGCATATTTAATGCCCACTCACATTTTTACAGCCTCTGCTCGCCTATAAACAGTTCAATTGCTTTCGCGATCACTCTGTAAGCTGTCAAAATGTTTTGCCTCGACGACCGCCGGACACTTAGCCGCTATCATGGATGCGGCCATTAATGCGCGAGACATGTGTTTGGAGGCAAGTATTCTTTTGAAGTGAGCAGCAACTACAACAACTATGCGGTTTTACATGAACCCTTGTGAGTGTGCATGTGTGTGTGCACCACACAGCCTAAGTCCAGCACTCCAATTGAATGCGTGTAATAAAAATCATTTTATGGTGCTCTGCGTCTAGCAACAGACATAAGTAGATAAGGACCACCTTGTCGCTGCGCAGCGCCCAACCAGGTGACCATTGTGTAATGCTGCATTGTCGCATTGTTGCATTGACATGACATCGATGTCTTTATAATAATGCGCAACAAAAGACGCGCATGCGCAAACTAGCTACAAGGAGGAGATACATACATATGTATCTATATCTGTTACTAGTTAGGCTGACTGTCTCAGCTAGCACAGCCACTAGAAAGATGCTGCATACAAGCATTGTTCTTATTGTTGTTGCTATATTTAATGTTTGCTTGTTGGCGTTCTTGTCGTCGTTTCGACGGGATCATCAATTAATATTACAAACAAACACACACACTCTGCCATATGTACATAGATGCGCATAGGCAAATACATGGCCGTGACAAGTGCCACTTTTCATACACTGTTTTTGTTGTTCRCTGCTTGTGTGTTGAACTGTTGCTAGGCTGCCTTCGCTGTGTGCGCGACAAGTGTGTGCGGTCTTGGGGCGGGCGCATGTCTGTTGGGTCTGGCGATCACAGCGGTGCGTCCGTTTATTGTTCTGTCACATTTGGGTGTTAATAATGTCATGGTCGCCGCCACTTGTTGCCAGCTTGGCAAAGCGACCGCACAAGCAAACAAACGCCAGCAAACGCGTTTCAAACAGTCCATTTATTATTGTAGTTGTCTGTTATTATTATTGTTTTTATTGTTATGTTAATATGTGAATGTTTATGTTTTGATTCTAATTTTCAAATTTCCAGCGGATTTCTCAACCATGTAGAGATATTTATTAAGTCGTTTGCTCAACAATTCACTGGGCTGCCAAATTGCTTGACTTTTGTTTCTCGTAAAGAAAGAAAGAAGACAGCAAACTGCGGCTGTACCGAAGCGAAAATACCCTTCACGGGTGCATTTCTTAAGCAAAGGAGGGTTACGAACATTTTTGTCTTGATTCAGATTCGTCTGTTTGTAAGGCAACTATATGCTATACCGATGCGGACTGAGAAATTTATTCAAAGACTGTAGGAGATACTATACATACACATAAGTACGCCAACTTTCGTGAAGATAGCTTGTAAATTAACAAAAAAAAAATCCTCTACATAAACTTGATTTGCATATACTAGTTTGTATGGCCACTAAATGTGATAATGACCGATATGAACAATATTTTCAATAATTCTACCGCCACTTGGGACAGTGATCTATGCCAAATTTTGTGTTGATATCTCGCCAAATAAGAAAGTTTTCCATACAAAAGCTCAAGTTTGATCGTTCAGTTTMTATGACAGCTATATATGCTATMGTAGTCCGTTATTRAAGTTTTCGACAAATTTGCGGCTTCTTGAGACCGAAAAAGCAGTGTGCAAAATTTTGTAACGATATCTCCAAACCGACGGATTAATTCGCTTATATACAGACGCACAAATCGCCTCAACTCGTCACTCTGTACAGGGCATATAAAATTATAGAAAGAATCACCAACACAACTTAACAAGAAGAAAAAAGTTTAGTAAATAAACAGTCAAATTAGTTGGTCTAACGCAATTGCTGACGCTTGCGTTTGGTCGCAGCGAACAAGTTCGAGTCGCTGTTTTGTGGAAGACGCTGGAATCACATAAGACTGGTGGTCCGGCGCGCTGTTGCGTACTGTCTATATGTATGTAGTTATGTATATAAATAATGAAATAAATATATGTATATGTGTTGGGCCGTTCAAGTGTTTAGCTATCGTAATTGGAACGTCAACTTTTGGAGTATTTACACTTSAAGTTCCATGGCATTTCTATTCTTTCAAATACGCATGAATAAACACACTGCAGCAATTGTTTATAAATATTTTGAGCTATGTGAATTCGAACAAGTAGGCATATTCCATTTTTTTACTTCTTAATTGAGTGTGGGAAACTTAGTAGTTAGTTCAGTATGAGAATCTGTTAAATGGCGAATCGAACGCTAAATCTCTGCTCGTTAACTCTCTCGCGGATGTTCGAAAAACCTGATATTAAGTTGCTATATCGGGGTCAGCTCCCTTTTTCGCYCAATTTKATCTGTTTTAGGCACAAAGATACACTGTTATTTGGTACTGGGGTCCACATATGCGGTATCTAGGGGCTGGACCAGTTTTGGTAGGAAATATTRGTGCAAAATTGTATGCCTTTATATTAGTTACTTCTTTATTTGCGTGAAAATGAAATCTYAAATTATGTTATATCGGAAGTAGCCATGGTTCTTGTCCAATTTCACACTGTAACATAGGAACATGAGAAGAATCCCACGTATTAAATTAGTCAAAATTGCTTGGTCGAATCCGAGATATGTGATTGCMCCAAAAGGTGGCCGGTGCAACAGCCAACATCCATTTTACACACCGGCTCTAATAAAGTTTTCAGATACTACCGCAGAGGTAAAACAKKKKTKTTWKMKYTWYRMRAWRTGTGCAYTAAAMTTATTAGAARKWGKGGTGACGCCCACTTTTTCAAAATTTTTCATTCACAGATTGCTGCTGTGATCCCCTGTAMSAAATTACAGTTYTGCGAAGGACAGARGAATCTTGCAGTCGCACAAGTTCTTGTTGTTGACTGTGTCAGTGAGGATCACTGGAGGTCTGTAGGTTCAGCGCTAAAGCGCGAAAGGATATTGGAAAACATATTGGCTTACACTAAGTTGAGTGCCCTACCTAGTAAGCTCATTAGTTTTGTAGTTTCCAGCGATTTCGCTGTGAYCGGGCACCCATACTAGTCTAATATGGAAAAAGCCTGGAGCTTCTACGAAGTCATGCACTACTTGAAAAGAACATGCTGCGGTTACTATGAATCAGTAACACAGTAACAGTAACAAAAAAGTGGAGCGTGAGATAGAATATTAATTTTCTGCGGAAAGTTGGAGCGATCTCCCTGGTATACACGATCGGTTATTTGAGTACGTGATAAAAATTAAAATTTTTACAAAACAGGGAACAAAGTGGATGCGGATGCCGATGGATAAACTCTCATCTATATAGTGTCAACCATTAGACAATCTGAAGAAAGCAAGCGCCCAGAAGCTGTCAGCTTTGGCCAATAGAGCAATAATTGTATTGCAACTGGACAACATAAGGCCAGAAACATATATAGTGAGTTAGTAGAATCTCTGGGAGCTTGGCTGGGAGATTCTTATACATCAAAGTTATAGTCTGGATCTGGCACCAAGTGATTACTACCTGCTTCTTTGGCTAGTGAAAAATTTCCCTTAAAAGAAGCTTATGAAAACCGACTATCTCAGTTAGTGCTAATATGGGAATAATAAATAAAACTGTAAATTTTTGAACGAACTCGAATCATTGTAATGTCTAAGATAACAGCATAATCAAAAACATTGTGTCATATAAACTGACGAAGTTCTTGTAAGAAATCGTTTGTGCTTGTATGGGCATTATAGCTGCTGTGCAACCGAAGTTAAGGCYTGGCTGCCACAAAATATTGAAGTATACTTTTGGCAATCGGTACAACCAGAAACTGCATATTCAGTTTTCATTGAGACAAATGCAGTTATTATATATGTATAGTGTTCAATCATGCAACAAAGTCGTTCTATTGACTTCCTGCTTCYCTCCTCTTCGACTTCGCAACTTCGTTGATCGAACGACCACTCACTGCCCGTCGTCATCAAAGAAAAAAAAAAAACGCCTTATATATCGCCAAGTAGTTTATGTTAACATCGCATGTGGGCTTAAAAGTACCTGTTGCATGTTGCATGCGCGCACGCGCTAAAATTCTAATTTCACCCCACTTACATTGGCGAAATGTCAACAATGGCGCTGTCAACGCATTAATTTCATTTGCATTTCCGCTTGAAATGGGCCACTAGCAGTAAAAATGCGCATGCGCAAAAACCACCAAACAACAAACTTGCCACACAGCCAACAAACGTGCGCCAGCAACACTGCAGCAATGTGCAACATGCAACAGGCAAGGCGTACAAGTGTTAAACAGCTTGTACAACGGTTGTTTTCCGCTGTTGTTGTTATCGCATATTGCCGCTGCTTAGCTAACATGGTTGTTATTGTTGTTGTTGCTGCTATTATTTTTTATCATATGTTTGGCTTTGTTGCTGCTGTTGTTGATGTATTTGATTTGATTACACCAGCAGAAATTTGTGCGCCATTACCCGCATTGCAATCACAGCGCATTTATTATGCCCAAACAACAGCAATGCAATGATTGTTGCAACAACTATGTGTGCGCTYTGTAGTTCCAATAGTCGGCTGCGCGCATGCGTGCCTGTCCGTCTGTCACTGACAAATTTCGCGACTGCGTGCGCGCTGCGTACATAATTATGCGCATGCGCATGCACGGTACCGAACTCACTGCTCCTTCTCCACCAAACGCTGGCAACACTCAAYACTCGTGGTCCATCTGTGTGCATGCGGCATTGCCACGTTTTCGTATTTGCATTTCAATTTAAAATTGTTGCAATTGCAATCTGACTTTTCGTGCGTTTGTTGCCATTGTTGTTGCTGTTACAGCATTCGCAAATTACTCACATGGAATATACACATACACTAGTGCAAAATATTAATAGCCGTGTAATTGATGGCAAATGCTGGTTAAATCTGGCGTAATTAAGTCGTTAAGTGCTTAACGGGTTATTTATGCTCGGCAGCKAGAATTTTCGGATACACGGGTTGGGTATTTTCGGCTGCCAAATCAAATCTTGGCAATTTTCTATTTTATTTATTCATTTTTATTTTTTTTTTTTTGTCTTGTAGAATATTTTTTCGACGCAGTGTAGATTTGCCGTTTTTCGCATGTTAACAATGAGGCAGAATTAATTGCTCACCAATTGCATATGGCTGGTAGCAGCTGTTGCACCAATGGTTGTGCGTYTTAATTTGTTGCCACAGATAAATGGTTTTTACAAGTTGGGAGGTAGTTTATTTGTAATGGCARGGAGCGGCGAGAGCCGTTAAATGATTTAATTTGTTCATCATTTTTTAAATTACATCACGTTTATTTGTAGATCGAAGAAGTAAAGAGCTTTTCATAATTGTACGTTGCACATAGCGAATTAGTGCTCCTTTCTTACGAAGTACATTAAGCCAGAAGCATATGAAAAGGCAAAGAGAGAACCACTTAAGTAAACACATATTCATACGACATATTCATTAAGGCAGTAACTATCAATTCCAGAAACTTCGCTAGCTTCACCAGGTGCGTCTATTAAGCTACTTCATTCTCATTCTGGCAAAAACTGGGCAATAGAAAAAGAAGTAGGAAGAATTGTCTACTTTGCCTTCTTCCACACAGCTTTAACAAAGAGCACTCAATGGAATATTTAGCCGCATCACGAGTAAMTCAATTGGATAGTGCTCAGTCAGAATACCCTTAATTGTGACGAAATCGATTTGGCAAAGAGCTAGTAGTTCGAAGGACAACTTACGACCTCAAAGTCGCATAAGTTCTTGTCGCCAAGTGACATATGCAATCATATGAGTCTAATATGGAATCTTAATACGGTTTTTATCTTTAACACGATCCCATAATTGATTCAATCGGCTTCTCGACTCTCAAAAAGGGATTATATTGACACTTCAATGATCTGATCTGGAATCCAAAAATCTTGCTACCAAAAAGCTTACAAGCTAAGCACAACAAAGAGAAAGAATTGAAGGGCGAAATCGATGCGAATTTTCAGAATGTTCTCTAAAAGTCAAAAAGTTTAACCTAAAGCGCCTTAGAACTTCTGGTAGRAATAGACAGAGAAAAGGTCGAATGCATAAAGGGCGCATCCTCTGAAGCTACTCCAATAGATGTCCACAGGTATGTTGTAGAAAAAAATATTCTTCTAACCATTGAACATCTTTCTCTCTCTCTCTCTCTCCCTCTCTCTCTCTTAGTTTCAGTCTTTTACAGAACTCATCCTAAGAGACTTGTGAGGCAACTGATAACCAATATCCACCGGTCAAATAGTCTGATTCTGTAGGGGAATATCTGGTTTTTGTTATTGGACTAAAATGGTATTTAATCTAAATAGAGTGACATTAGACGAATTATCTGAATCAGACTRTTTTACATGCTTTGTAGTGCTGTCTACGCTATGATAGGAATTTAAGACTTCACACAGTCGAGCTCTAAGAGAGTAATTCAAGTAGTATATAAAGTAGGTACTACTTGATAAAGAGGAGAAAATCTGAATATGAAGCGATCTATGTATGTTGAGTATGCATGTGACTAAGAACAAAGTGGTTTGCTAGGCAAAAAAAAACAAAAAATATAAGGGTAGTACGTACGTTGGTTGAGCTGTATTCGGACCAATAAGAATTTAGTGAAAAAAAATATATATTAAGTACATTTTTTACTATCTTAAATACATTTCAAGAATATATTTGAGGGTTTCACAATTTCCCTTATTCAGCATATGCTATCAACCTTTTGGGCAATAGGCAACTGTGTGTCTATAAAAACTTTGCTATCAGAATGGGCATATCTTTATAGGCTTACAAATTGGCATAAAATAGCATTTTTTTACTCTACACTTGCATCAGGTTACCCTGGTGGTTTTAACAGCGTGCTTTTTCCCCTTTAATTTTGCTGAAGTTTTGCTTGATGCGCTGTTTTCGATTTTCCATGCCCGCTTTTGTGTAATAAAGTGTCTAAAAATAAATATAAATATAATATGTAGAAAGCACTTAAAGCCACAGGTAAAAATCACCTGTACCCGCATAAGATAATGAACCTGCTGCGGGCAAAATATTATGACCAACATTAAATATCAAAAGGCCAGAAAAATGAACCAAAACACACACAAACACACAGCAAAATAAAAGAAAAACACAATTTTATTCTAAACAAAGTGGTGAATGTGAGAAATATTGAGCGGCAGCGAATATATTGCGGAGAAAAAAAATCGAAATAAATGAAATAGAAAYGAAATCAACAACAAGATCAGCACGATCAACCAGCAGCGAAATGCGGCGACGCAAGCGCGCTGGCATAAACTCAAGTGTGGAAGAGAATGAGTCGAGGAAGATGGTGCAAAATGCCAACAATAATAACAACGAAGCACTTTGGCGCAGAGTGTACGCAGCAGCGACGGCAGCAGATGAAGCAACAGGTACACGAAGCATACGTTGAATGCTGCCTCACCTTGGCACCTTGCCCATAATCCACGCAACGCACACTTAAGGCAGGCTATAGTATCAACGTTTCAACGCTTACATTGCGAACAACAACAGACTCACATACTGCGAGGCAAGCAAGCAGGCAGGCAGGCAGGCGAAGCGTTCCACAACACATTCTACATTGACCCGAAGCGGCTGCGCAACGAATGGGGCAAATGATCGTGCGGGTGAATGCGCATGCGCTGCCCTGCTGTCGGTTCAAGCTGGAGAACCTGGGAACATTGTGCCAGGCGGCAGCGTGTGTTGCTCCAAGGGCAAACACACAGGCGGCGGCGGCGGCGGCGGCGGCGGCGCAAAAGCAGCGAACGGCAGGCAGGCGATTCCCGCGAAATGGAATTATAAAAGAATTCCATACAACTTGCCAGACGGACGGACGGATGGACAGACACGATTTTTAACGAGTTGCGCCAAAGGGGAAAAGTAGCAAGCAGAAAATATAGGAGCTACAGATAAAAAAGGAAAAACAAAAACAGAAGAGTGAATAGAATCATTCTTAAGAACGCACACAAGCACATACAGCCATATGTATATACAAAGAGCGTTACTTCATGGCAATGAAAATAAGAAGAAGAGCGGCAATTCGCGTAAAGTGTAAGAAAAACAAAAGAGGCGAACCGAAAAAACGACCTAAACGTTTCGATAAATAAAGGCAATGAGAACAAATGCGCACTCAACAGGCCACCACACATACATTCAGGCATAAAAAAACAACAATAATAAGAAAAACATACAAATGTGCGGCACTCCAACGGACGGGATACACATATGCACGTCCATGTTTTGACCACAATGCGCGGCCGCAAATGAATGCGTGTCCAACTGAAAGGCGCACAATACACAATGAGCCGCCGACCGATCGAACGACCGAGCGCTCGCCTGTCCGCCACAATAAAAACCAACACAGCGTCGGGTCCGCGATTGCACAGACATATCTACGCGTAAATGAAAAAACAAAAAAAACGGATAAAAAATTAAAAAGAATTAACTAAAATGCGAGCGACCGCAAAGCCGCTGCAACAAGTGTACAAGTGGCGATCATTGATCGCGGCAATCGATCGCGCACGAACGACAGGCATACACAACAGCACACAAACGCGCACAAGTGCACTGGCGTTTTGGAGTGCCAAGCAGCGGCTGTGGCGGTGGCGGCGGCGGCGGCTGCGTCACACCAACGCTGTGAAGAATGAGCCCTCATTTAGAATTGTTTTGTATTTGTAACGATTTGTGGTGCGCGATCGTTTTCTGTTGGCGTTGCTTGATTACTGTTTACCAGCTTGGTGTAGTAGTTTGGCGGTTTGGTCCTTAGCGTTGTTGTTGCTAGGCCACTCCAGCACACCACTGGCAATGAAGTTGCCAAAGAAGATGCGCTGCGGTCATGTTGTTGATGTTGAAGCGCACCTGAGTGCTGCACCACAACGCAGATTGATTGTTGTTTCTCGCGCCGCTGCCGCCAACTATAATAATATCAACAATGCCAGCATAATACGTTTTTCTAGGCGTCCATATTCTTGGCTGCATCAGTGGGTGAACACTGTAATAAAATATTGAGCAATTTCAGACGAAGCTGTGGTGAATGCAATTTCAAGGGTTCATAAATGGTATTTGCTTTCGTAATGCGAAATGGAATATTATTAAGACTAAAATATTAAATTTTCGTAGGCTGCTAAATATAATGCAYTAAGAGCTCAAAAAGGGTTTCAGAAGAAGCTACTTGCATAAACCTATCTTTAGTCATCTAACCATGATCTGACATTACATTCAGTAAGRTTAAGATATACTCATTCTTCTCAGTAGGGACTGTAAAAAACGATAACAAAATAAGATTGGGATGGGTTCGAGCCCTTTCTTSTATTCACTTAAGTATTTAGATTTGYTGCCCTATCTTYGGGAAGGCTTTGTWGATTTTGTACTGTCAAACATAGTMAAATAATTGTTACTTCATTGCTCAYGATCTATCACCRKAACACTCCGACCTGTCATCCAGAAAGCAGACCTTTGCAACTAACATGGATGTAATAGAGTTTCTAGTCAGAAGTTCTTAAAGCTATAAGGGGTTCACCATGACACATTCGCTAWGAAAATATACACAGAGATCTTGGTATTCTTATGGTAAAGAAAGAAGTAGAGAACATAACGAACGTAAACTCCGTGATCATTCAAATTTATTAGCTAATGCCTTGCTACAATCAGTAGATTCGAAACTTTATTACTTATTGTAAAGCTTTGATCAAGACGATTCCATGAACAAAGATATAGAACAAAATATTGGAATCGAGGGAAGCTTAGTAACCATAATTTAATGGATTTTAACTCCACTGAAGCATTGCTACGCCAGTAAAGAAGAGAAGAAGCATTGCATCAACTGTTTGTGGTATAACCGCAAGTAAGTTTTAAGAATACGTGAGATATGATAAGTATTTTTCTAAGATATCAACCAAGAAAATGTTTTCAAGACGGAAAGTATCTTTGAAGATACTTGAAACTATATTCACCAATTAACGATAATTTATGCACAGTGGAGTGAGTCAGTGCCAGATCTTCGTAAAGAACCTTACTAGTAGAAGGCTGTACCATTAGTTCAAGACATTTCTCTCGAAGAATATGYCGATATTTCAGTACTCCTGTCGTAGGATGTAGTCATGTGTAGAAGCTCACGCAAGTGAGAAAATATCTCTGGCCGCCATAAAGTGAGAAGGGGTTGTGCGCTGGGTTTGGAATCCATAAAAATTACCCCCAATAAAAAATCGCCTTTAACCGCGTAAGYGGTTTCTAAGCCAGTAAAGCTTGTAGGTGASACGATCAACTCTACATCGTTAAAGATCGAAAATGGCACAGGTATGTGTAAGATATAGGCTATATTTTCGGTAATGACGGAGTGGAATATTTTAATCAGCTTTACAAATTTTTACAAGCAAAAAAAACAAGAGTGGGAACAAATATATACTTCATACTTTAACCTTCAATATAATCGAAGCCCCAGTATGACGAAAAATGGTGACGCCAATGTTGTTCACACATCTTACTACAGAGGATATTATTTTTCAAGTAACCGGCRACTATTTTCAGGCTTAAATTCGCTTAACGTAGAAAGTAAAGATCAAGTTGAAGAGAGCTTTGACTATTGAAAATATGCGGCGACTAGGGTGCGGCAGCTCAATTATAGACACAGATGCCGAAATTGCAACCCTGCAAGCACGGCTACACAAATTGCTTGGAATAAGACGCTGACAAATGCGTGACGACGCTTTAAAATTTACTTCTTAAGARTAGATAAAACATAATTTTACATAAGGATACATGAAGAGAAGAAGAATTATGTGTAAGAGGTGTGTCATTTCGCTTAATGAGCACACAAAACGGATCATTGAATAGTGCATCTCTGCATCTCTGCATCTTACGGCGGCTCCGAATAACCACAAATTATGTGCAACGGCTCAGCATACGGCAGTGGTGCGSGAGGTGGATGCGCTCGCTGACATTGAGCTTGAACTGAGTTCACATGTATGAGGTGCGCAAAGCTGTGTCATCTCTTTAGTTGYTTTTTCGAGCCCATTGACCGTTAATTAACCGCCATTCAATGCAACACTTCCGGCCACATTAAAATCGCAGTATTTACGGCACAACAAACGACAGGTAGCTGCGCAAAACACAATGGCTGAAACGGCGTCGGAAGGGTTTGACAGTTAACTCCCCGACGGCGCGCRCTGCCGATCGTCGCACACACAACTTTAGGCGGCTTCTGACACTTGCGGCGACAACGATSCAACCACAGAGAATACAATATTTTCTTACGAATTAAACAGACGCTTGCGTGCATGTGTCATTGCATACATAAATTGATCAGTGATCGCTGATCAGTGTGATCATGTGTGGAGGACGCGGGTTTGTGTGATCGTGCTGCCCATTTTTGGGCATTGCAACAAGTGCKTTGTCGCGCCAAGCGCTGACACCTGATGTGGGTATTTTGTCGTTATGCACGACAAGCTACACAATTCAAGCCACCGCCACCACCACTCGTGGTCATAGCGACAGCGGTAATAAACGAACGAGCCGAGCTAGAGCAAGAGACTATGCGCGGCAGAGAGGCTGTGTAGACATGGCGATTGGCGAAAAGTAAAATCCACAAAAATAAATAAGACAGCGWAAAATATTTAAGAAATGGCACAGTCTTTGCCGATTCTTGGCAATTCATTTTATTGCCCAGCATTTCGTTTATTCTTATTCTTTCTGTATCGGTGTATATGTGCGTGCGTCTTTTGTAGCCGACGGGCTGATTAATTCTTYGCTACGTCGCCGTCTTGAGTAGGCGAGCGCGCGTCGCTTAGGGCGAATTTAAGTGCTGTCACAAGTGCGGTTGGCCAAAGGATGGAAGCTGCGTTACTCTGACTGTCGCCGCTTTGCGCTTCGTTTCAAGCTTTTTTGTTTCGCCTCGCTGTATTCTGCGAATTTAATTCTTTTCGCTGGCTGGCTTATTGCTGTTTCCTTTGTGACCGTGGCACATGCTATGCGGCACAGGTTTTCGTTAATGAACGCCCGCGCAGTTAACCGCAGGAAGTAATGCGCTGGTGCTTAGTGCTGTTGGTAATGGTTACAGAGTATTCGGTTTTAAGTTCAATGAGTTTAAGGGAGTGCACTAAAAAATTCAATATGCTGGAATTAGCTAAACAATTTTTCGAATAGGTGCTTTTTATTAGAAGCTTAATAGTAAGTAAAGTAGGGTAGTATTATCTGTTAACCTCATAAAAGCCAGCATCTTTCTGCTAAACCTCTAACTAATCAATGTTCCGTTTATTTATTGCCACTTTAGTTAGTAATATTGGTTTAAGGTATTCGATTCCGATTCCGATACCGAATACTTTACTGGATTGTTCTCAACTTCAAATCAGACCGAACAATCGAGAGCCGATTACTCAGTAACCGCATCTTGCTTAAATAAATTACACATATTGAGGCGTTATATTAATTCCTCATTTGTATACCAACGTGTGTGGTCTGTTGATTTTGTGAAAGAAAATTAATTTTGAAACTAYTTTTGCCGGAACAACGATAATTATAGATACATTATGTAAGAAAATCAACTATTCATATAAGCACAAAAAACCAATGGCCCCAAATACTCGCAATAAGAAAYACAATAAGCCAAAACATACATTCAAAAACAATAAAAAATTTGGGGAACTACAATATCGGAGAGCATGAAAGCAAAACCGAAAGTGGAAGTAGAGTAGTGTTGAAAACGAAAACAATATTAACATTATCATTA